>NT_177184.1:44023-174943 GCF_000188095.3 Bombus impatiens | reverse complement strand
CGTTTAAAAAAAAAAAAAAAAAAAAAAAAGAAAATCGAGTTATGGTAACGAGTTTCTCCTTTTTAACTTAAGTACTTTTTCTCGATAGAGAGAAAATCATTTTTCGGTGTGAAGAGGAATGAATTAACAAATAGAAAATATTCAATTAATGGATATACTGCTTTTGAAAAAGTAATTTGTAATTATTTGCAATTAGTAATTACGAAGCTACCATTTGAAATCAAATGTATTTAAATTTAATAAAAAATAGAAATATAAATTATAAAAATTATAAAAAGATTATGTCCCGTAATTAAAACTGTTAATTTCCTTGTTTCAACATGTATATTCAGATTTATACCTTAATAACTTGTAGAAATATTTATTATTAAGTAAACATAATGCAAATTAATTTCACGTCTGAGTAAATAATAACGATCAGGTGAATTTCAGAGTCTACGATATTACTGTACCTGTAATATTTCGTAATATTAGCTAGTTGGATGGATAAAAGTTTATTAACCGTTTAACATTATTCATATTTATTAATACTCAATTACGTATTTTGATATTTATCGTGGCTGCTTATAGTTAGTCTGTTCGTTTTCTATTATTTAAAATCGATCAGGACGTGGCATTATCATTAAGCTACAGAAATTCTGCCGACATACCATATTAAAACGACTGAGAAAATCGTATATAAATGTTGATTGAGCAATTAAAAAACACTTTAATGTTATTTTAACTACTATGTTGATATTTTCAATACCGGATGCAAATAAGTTATTCCGATGTCTTGTAATTTAAATATAATCGAACGCCGATGTAACATATTCGCATTACGTATAATAAATCCTAATTCTAAGACGTTTCAGACTTACATGCCTCGACTCTTTAAAGCAATTTAGTTCCTTTCGTACATAATCGATACTTAAACTCCCATTTAAATGGAAATTTTAATTCGTAGCTTAATTTATTCGATAAAGCAAGGAGTTTGAAATTTGAAGTTACGATCTGTACTGTTTCTCGTGTTTCACCGAACGAATTAATTTTGAAATTCATACGAGGGTGCAATTCGTGGAATCCTTATCTTAGATATCTAATAACCAGAGGGCAAGTCCGTGATCAAGAAAATTATAAAGCGAAATCGAATTAAAATGACCATACGATGACTAATACTCGATAGACTAACTTATACTTAAAACTTGTTGTATTTCTTCTACACTATATTTATGAAATATATTTGAGTTTCTATAAGACATACTTATGCTTCACGAAACCAGAATCTGTTCGTTATTAAATGTTATAGCGCAAGCCTTTAGTTCCACTTGGATCTCATAAGCGAAAGATCTCAGATGGCGATCTCTTTACACAATAAGACGTAGAAAGAAGCGGTCGTTTAGAATTATTATTCACATACCTCTAGCCATTATACCCTATTACCTTACGTTCACACTCTTCCATAAGTTTAACGCACGAAAATGTTTTTGCGACTGTTCTAACTCGATACCTGTATAATATCGGAATCATCTCCAACTGTAAGCTGCGTTCCATCGATATTCTAAACAACTTACGATGCCGAAGAAATACTCAAACTTTTAATCAAATTTTTGGCTTGCACGCGAAAACCAGCATTACCTCGCCCCTTACAGTCCGAGTCACACCCGACATTTTATCTCGGCTGATTTACATTCAATATCGCGTTTCATCATTTATTTATATTTTATATATTTCTATCGACGCTAGAATCATCAATTTGCGAAATGTGAATACAGTATAGTCGCTAGAATTAATACAGCGTTTTATAATTTCTATATGTGTTATAATTTCTATAGCGTTTAAATATAATTCAAAGTGCTGAAATATAATCCTTGTTGTTTAAATTATACGCCGAATTACAATTAAAGCGATACTTTCAGCTTTTCTACCGATAAAAGTCGACTAATTCTATTCCTTATCTTCTATTGTATTCTTTAATTCTATTAAAATTGCTTGCATATGGTTGATATTTACAAAGAGAAACGTTTGAGAGGTCAGACAAAACTGTGGTGCAAAGAGTAAGGTTTTCTCGTCGACGGAAAGAAACGAGCTCGATACAGAACCGAAATAGATTAACGGCTAAGATCAATCGCAAGAATCCGAACAACGAAAGTTGGAAGAATCTTACGACGAAACACGTTACTTACATCGTTGTCATCGAGAAGGGAGTAAAGGTCGATCTTGTCGAATCGAATGGAGCCCTGAAAGGGGTAGATCAACGTCCCTGCCGGAATAAGCACGTTCGACCATACGGATATCCTGACGTCCGTAACTAAACCGCCTGAATCATTCTTGAAGAGGCCCTTGTAGTTCGATCGATCATTCGCTAGTGCCAAGGAAAATTCTTTGGGTATCAGAACGCAGGTTTCCATAACAAAGGGCCCGCAAAGGGTAGCTTGGGGAAAATCACAGCTACCGTTGTCTCCACTGTTGTAAACACTTTTTCCCACACAACGACAAGATCCTCGATTCTTTCTTTTTTATCGAACGCTTGTTACCAGACGATCGTGCAAAATGACCAAACGTCGATGTCCTTTTCTCTTTTTCTTTTAACAGTCTCTGCCAGAGATGTGGTTTTCGGCAAGAGAAATGGTAACTCGAGATCGATGGAAGAGGGTGGCGAAAGCAACGTTCTGAATTCGAGGGGAACGATGTTAATTATTTTCGTGAAAAGCCACCACGACGTTGAAACGCACTCGAATCGTTTTTTTTAATACAAGTACAGAGAGACACTGTGTGTGGAGCGCACTCGAAACTGTCCCGTGTTCCCCGGTCGTACGTCGTTTTCGTGTCCGCTCCCGACTTAGATCTAAATGAGGAACACGATCGATCGATATACCCTGCGGGCGGGGGGATCGAGCAATTTCAAAAATTGGAGCAAATCGAGCAAGTGCGGCGTGCGACGATCGCAAAGTGAAATTTCAGTTGCGAGCGTGAGGGTCGTTCGTCCTCCAAGGTGCAAGGGCCTCGGCTGACTGGATAGGATTAACCGACTGATCTTGACCTTGCGACGGGTTACCAGCATTTGCTACCGAATGGGTAGCCCTTCCCCTTCCTTACCTCTTTTCCCACTCACATGGCCACAGTACATGGCCCGCTGCAGACTTTTTCAGTGGCGTAGCCCTCTGCTAGTATCCTTTGACGCCGTACTTCGCCCTCTCTTGCCGATCTTCTCTTCACCGTTCTTTTACCGATTTCCGCTTCTTCTTTCATTTTCGTTCGACCTCTTCGTTCGACTATTTATCTCCAACGACTCCACTGTCTTCGTATCTCGCGTAATGTTGTTCTCTGTTCTCGTTTCACATAAGGAACAAGTATACGACCAAGACTCGTTAGAGATAAGAGTAGCCAAACGGTATACACGCCAATGGATCTCTTTGCCCCACTATGTTCATCCTGTGGCGAGTGCACTTGGTGTATAGAACGAGTATCGGCTGCTTCACCATTACAAGGAAGCCGGCTCGTCGTCCTCGTCGTCGTCATCGTCGTCTTCTTCACCCTTCTACCGTCGCTGCAGCACCGTAAAGAGAGAACCCACGTGGGCGATTGGGCACCTGTCGCTCCCTGTGCCCTTTCCTTCTCCTTCGCGCGTTCTGCTCGCTCGTGTCCATCCTCTTCTAGTTCCCTACCATCTTCCCGCTTCCACGCCCTACCATATCCTTTTATCCGCCGCTCTCCTGCTCCTCGCCATTTCTTCCACCTAACAGCCTTCTGGACTCTCTTATTTCTTTCTTTCGTCGCGTTTCCTCGGGCCTGCACCTTGGCGATCTTCTGCCAACCAGCCGAGGCTGCCTCCCTGATTCCACGCCGTTCCCTCTCGCTTCAACCAGCTTCTTCCTCTGCCTCCTGTGTCCAACTTCTTTCCTTCTTCCTCGTTCATCCTCTTCTTCCACTTTGCCTCGTCGTCGCTCGCCGCCACTCTGATCTCTTTCTCTCGCCCTTCTTCTCGTTCGCCGCCGTTCGCTCTACCCGTCACCTGAAAACCTCTCCTTTTATTCGTTCGTTACGACCAAACGTTGGAACACCGAGGAATATAGTTACGAAATCGATCGGGGACCGATCCCTACGCTTTTACCTCGCGATTACTCGCTCCTTCGCTGATTAGAAGTTCGTCTTCTCACGCGTTCGATCGTACAGAAGAGTTGACGAGTTTCCAAGGTTTCCAGTTCCTCGGTTTTTATTTTGGAATCGATCCACGTAATGGTAAACGAGAATGTTTGTTTCAGGCGATATTTGAAAAATGTACTCGAAGAAATGGTAGACTGGAATTTTCGTAAACGTAGTAGTGTCTTGTAAGATAATTTTATATCATATCCTTTATCCATACTGTTACTACACTATACTGTATCAACGTGTACCGATTGTAAATTACCAACATTTGTATTAAATATGATTATAATAATTTGTATTAATTGTACAATAAACATTTTATATTAAGCATCTTAAAAAAGCGATGGTTTATCGTGTAGTTTAATCATTGGTTGCCGTTTGATGTTTGGGAGTTCCTTGATCTTCGGTCGTCGTTTGGTCTTCAGTAACTTCATCTTCAATAGTCGCTTGGTCGTCGGTAGTTATTTGATCGTCAGTGATCGCTTGATCTTCGGTAGTCATTTCGTCCGTCAGTGGTTCATATTGTGTGCCTCTTGGACTTCTGGTTATATTTCTCAGGTCAAATATGCGTTTCGCAGTTTCTCGAATTCTAATTGCAAGATATATTTGTTCATTTAAGTTTTTAACCATCAAATTATGGCTTGAAAAATATAAGACGATTGTACATTAAGAAAAATAATACATTGGATAGTGAAAATAATTACTGCACATACGTTATGTAATAATAAGATCCTGCGATTATAGCTGCGACTAAAATCAGAAAAAGAACCAATACGAAAACACCGACGTAATCTTCATTTGGCAACCAACCAAAAAAGAAACGCGTTGCCTGATCTTCCATCAAATGCGTACGCCAATTTGGTGGTCCTAGAACTTAAAAATGAACTTTAAAATAAACGAATTCAGCTAATATAAAGTAAATATCGTAAAATCAAAATATCTTTATTCAAAAAACTGTATCAAATTTAAAACTGGCTCCGCTATTACATCTACTACAAAGGTAGTTCGCTGTATTATCATAAGTGGATAAATTTTATAGAAATATTGTGTTTTGACAAAACATTCAGATAGGAAAGCTTTAAAGTCTACGAGAAATATTGAACGCGAGTAAACAACCGTGTGAAATTCACTTAGGGAAAATTTTCAAATAATAACATCCCTAGAAGATCTTGAATGTAATGTTACCTACACTGTTACCGGTTTTTCCGGTTCCCACAAGTTTCTACCAAGACTCGTTCAGTAAACTGTGCATATATCAAAAAAGTAGATGATTTTACATAAAATAATATTTTCTATTCTATATTCTATTCTAAATTCATTTGGAATTTTCTATGTTCTTTTCATTTCGTATTTGTTACAGATATTAATTACAGATGAACATCGAACTTTAATTATTTTTCTGTATCGTTACAGTATAAGATCTATTTTGCATTTGTCAAGATTTATATCGGAAGAATTTATCATGTCTGATGTAATTGATGGTAATTATCTTATCATGGGAACAGGGAACTTTTATTATACTACGATTTATTAGTCACTTACTACTGTCCGAATACCCTCTTATTAAAATGTTATTCTTTTAGTGAAGAATGTTTCCTTGAAGATAGTGTATCAGTGATGCACATTATATTCTCGTTATAATAATATTCTCCGATGAAAGATCAAAGCACAACGTAAATTATAATACATACATATACCTATTACCAATTAAGAATACAAGTTATGCAAAATACAAGTACTAACTGTATACTTTTTATACAAAATATTCAGAAATATTTGCCTCACAGCTTATGATTGATACCAGTAGAATGATTTAGACGTAGTAGAATAAAAATACGAAAAATATAGGTAAGATTAAAAATAACAATTACCTCTGATATATATCATATTTGTTATCCATACAAAATTTAAGTCATTTTGCTTCACGACACATTGCCACATCCCGTTATGCGTTTTATTAACTTTTGTAATGTGTTCAACATCGGCTGCCATTGGAAGCGTGATGCCATAATTCTTCCACGTTTTATTGCGTACTAACCAAGACACTTCAAGCTCCGAATAAATGTGTCCTAGGATTGCACAATGGCATTGTATGGTTGTGTCTAGAGTTTCCCTTATTTGCATAGTTTCCTCTGCTGGAATCACTGCCAAGGTGACCACTTTGATAATCGAATACGTTCCATCGATTCGACGTAGTGTCATCGCATAAACGCCAGAATCATTTAGAACCGCTTCCATTATCTCTAAATAAATAATTGTTAATTATCTCTGAACAAGAGATTCTCGGTGACAGCGTGATTTCAATAAAAACCATGAGAAATTATATTTTACCAATACTGTAATCTTTTAACTCCAATCTTTCGGGCTCTATCTCCACAAAGACACCGTTTAAGGACCATTGTAATTCGGAACGAGGAGATTCCTTAGTAATTAATTGCACGATATCCGAGTCGGATTTAATTGTGATAGAACGATGTTCTTTGGCAGTAAGGGCCGTGTGGTTCATTCTAATTCTTCGATTTATCAATTTTATCGTATCTACGAGCAAAATAGTTTACGTATTATTTTTGCAGAGATGATATCAAGTTTCATTCTGATATTTTTATATCTAATCTTAATACGATTGTTAGACCGAGGATATTCATGCACTTATGGAAATTGAAGAAAGTAGAAGGACTTGATTATATCTTTATATAATTTCTAATTTTACAAAATTTTCATTTTTAATTTTAATATACGTACATGCGATAATTTCTTCTGACAGATCGAAGATAAATTTATTTGCAGCTGGTTCCAATAAATGACAATATGTATACCGTGTGGAAATTCATAGTTCTCGAATGGAACTAGAATTTTTAAAGTTACCTTCGGTTATATCGCCACAAAGAATTTCGTTGCAACGTCCAGTCATTATACTCGGTCCTACACACGGTTCTCCTCTGATGTTAGGCGTTGGCGAGTCGCAACGTCGTTTTCGAATTCCTGTACCACCATTGCAGCTCACGCTGCATGCCCATGGTCCCCATTCTGACCAACCTCCATCAACTGGTGGTCCTTCTATATCTTTCAAGGAAGAAATTTAATTTTATTAATAATGTTTTACAAAAACTAAATCTCTTCCTAAATCTTCCTAGATATTTAATAACAGAATACAAGGGCATGTGTCTCTACCCGTTGGAACGCAATTGACAGACCAAGTAACCCAGCTGTTGACACCGACGCCGACGGAAAAGAAGTAGAATATGAGAAGACTGGTATGCTGATAATGAAACACATTTGTGGCGTTGGAGTAGATGTTCATCGTGTTTGCAGACCATCTGCGAATTTTAAAAAGTAAATGTCACTCAACAAAACTTTCTGAATCGTTGATCCTACTGCGGATCATAAAGGTATCTATCTTTAGTGCATAATATCGAATTATATTTACCAAGTAAAAGTTTATACCATTTTTTTACCTTATTGTGATATTAGTCCATGAATTCGTTGTGAATAAAGGTACGCGCGATTTTTGTTTGTGGAAAACCGTCACTGTAGGGTACGTAGTTTTTGCGAATAATATCCAACGATCTGGGTCATTAAGCTTGAGCACAAAATATCTATTAAAATAGTATATATCAGTAAATTACGTTTAGTGGAAGCTCTGGTGTTTATTAAAATGAGTATATCACAAGAATTTAACGTGGTTGGGTAACGATAGATCTTTGCGTGTAACTTACAGAAAGTCGAGAGTACAATTTTGGGATAGTAATGCAGCCTGCTGCATGAAAACTGAATATTCATCTGCAAGAGATGTTCGGGCTTTTAAGAACTTTTGAGGAAAGAATTAAAAAAAAAGAAGAATTTATAATATGTAAGATTGCCAATATAACAATAATTTGATTAATATATTACAGTATTATATATATTACCGAAATTATACATGCGAAATTTAGAGATTGAGAAACTGAAAACAGGTGAGAAAATTTATTACATTTACCCTGGAGTCTCGGGCATCAGGTAGAAAGGGAAATGAACTGCACCTTCCCCTCGAAGATGAAGAGTCACTTGTTGAGGAAGCAATATTTCTTCGTCAATCCATGTTGATAACGATAGGATTCTGGTGTATTTATCAGTTCTCGTGTTTTCTATATGACAATCTATTCGTATCAAAAATCATTTATATTCATTTTAACTTGATACTTGTATCTAGATTAAAATATGAAAGGATATTCATGTAAAACATTAAACATTTCTATGTACCGATATTAAACATTCACCCCTATATTTCTCGAGGACATTACTAACATTAATAGTGATTAATAGACCGCAGATTTTCGTGGACTTATGCGAAATTATAATATTTAGTTTGTTTCTTTAATTGTGAACGTACTTGATCCACGATCGAACGCGAAGCCAACAGCTTTTGACTGTTCGCTGCCATAATAATAATACATTGGTAGAAAAGCATTGGGAGGATCGGGATGAGTCCATTCGAACAATGGTGTAGGATCGTCTTCGTAATAAAGCAATAATTGTCCGCGTGGTATACGGATGATAAAGCTGCTCCATTTTCCTACATAAAGCAAATGTGGCAGAGTTTTCCTCTTGACTAAGGAAATTTCTGTAATTAAACAGACTTCGGTTAAAAAGCGAAATAATTATAACAAGTTGTTCTTAGAAATATAAGAAGAAGGAGTAGGATGGGAATACACCGAACTTGAAATTACAATGCCGTGCTTCAAAGATATTAATTATACGTTCAATAATAGAACAAATTAATTAAAACTTCCTCTTATCCAGTTTTCCTTTAACCGGTTCCCGCGTTAACCTGTTAGCTGCGAAAGACTAGTTAACTCGTCGGGCTACCAATGTTTTAATGATTTTCAGTTGATAATTTGATTAATCGAAGTTCTTTAGTTTCTTTAAACATGCAGACATATTTATCAACTTCTAAAGGATCTCCTGATTGACAGATAACGGTCAATGATGGTGAAAGATAAAAAATAAATTATAAATTATTATATTAACATTTGCAAATTTGAAATTGCCGACTCTAAATTCGATCACTGGGAAACAAACAAGTATTCCGACAGAATATGTTCGCTAATTACCTGTAGTTTCCGATTCGTAAAAGAGAAGTACTTTTTCGTTGTTCGACGTTCCTATTTTGAGGATGTAACGCGATTTTAATCCATCATCGGCTAAAAAGACAAACACGACAGAATCTGGATTATCCGGTTCCCAAGCTTTCACAGAAAAGTGTAAACCTTCCGAACGATATTCGGGTAAAACGTATATACGCCTATCTAGGCCATCTCCCACGGCAAGGAACGTGTACTCCTCTGTAAAAACGACGATTAATTATAACTTTCATTGTGATTAATTAGAATTAGATTTTATATTAGTATACTTTAATTGCATCCCAAGAAGAGAATCATTACTTTTTAAATAAATAACAAAAATATTGGAATGTCTTTTACCATCATGCTAGAACGCGCTTTACTATTATTACGTTTTAGCTAATAAACAAGGAGGTTCCAAGTGCAAATTCACTGAGGAAACTATTTCATACGGAAGATCTTGAATAAAATATGGAAAATAAAATTTGTGAATAAAATATTGGAGAAAATAATGCGGCAATATTTACCTGGTTTCCCACAATCTCTAACGTTGCATAGATCATGGGGCACCAAAGGATCCTTGGTATAACACCAAGTGCCGGCGATATTACGCGATGGATTTCTGCAATAATTACTGGCATTCTTGGCACTTCCTTCTGGAAAGACGCTATCATTGAAATATTCTCTACCGACTGTCAAACTGGTTTTGGGAACTGCTACATTTGCTCCAATTTTTGCAGATCTGACGCGAGTCGATTTGGTAGTATTTGCTCGAGACGCATTTTGGGCCATCGCTGGTAATTTGGGTCTGATTGGCCATTTGTCACAATCACGTCCTGAACGTGTTTTCGAAAGTGTTCCCATGTAATCGTTCGCCGTACCTGCCATTCGACATTCTGCAAAGGAGAGTTAATCGTCTTTGTTTTGTACTTGTTTTAATGTACGGTAGAACTACGTCGCTGTACTACTCAACTCCACTTATTGCAACGAAATTTAACTGAACTTTTGCTGATTGAATTCGCTTGTCTGTGAGTGACCTCCTATTAGGAGCTTTCGTTATACGAACGAGAAACTATGAACGAAAATAAGTAGCGAGGAAAGTTGACGAGTTTCTATATAAACCATTTGTCCTGTCTGACAAATTCAGACGAACGGAGCTTTACTGTATTTAAGTACAAAAATTGTATTTATCGGGACGAAATTTTAATTAACACCTAAATAGAATCATTAATTACCTGACGATCTACATTTTCGAATGGAGCAATATCGTTTTGAAATCGTTACACTCTCCCAAGGGACGTATGCGTAACAATAGGGACCATTGGAGTCGCGAGTGGGATTTCTACATTTATTAAGTGCCTTCAAAGCAGATCCGTCGATAAAATTATTGTCATCTTTGTTCTCTGCTGGGATCTTATATACCAAAATGAAAAATTTCATGTTTACAGTAATTATTACAGTAATTGCAACAATTATCGTTGTTCACTGTAATACAGATTTACATATCTACTATGATTGCACGCGTTATGTAAGTATGTACTGTCTGAAAGATCAAGTGTCTGAATCATGTCAAAATCATTTATCTTTTAATTAACATCTTTAGTTTGATATATTAATAACCTTTTACTAAGTATATTTCTTACTTCTTTCGATATCCATGGAATACATGGAATTTCTTTAATGCTTGTCCATTGTGTACCTTTGAATTGAAAATCTCCTATATCGGACAAACAATTTGGTGGCCAAGCATCTTCTACCGCATCTGATTCTATTTAAACGTAAGTTTCCTATAATCGTCTTTCGTATCGACGTATAATCATTTATCGAGTATATTTTCTTCGGTATAATTGCATTCTACTATGAAATTTAATTTACGCACATCTGACGATAAATACGCGTAACACGAAGATTTAAATCGAGGAATGTTACCTTCCGGAGAACAAAATAGCGTCCATTGCGCTATTGTCTTTTCGCTTCCAATGCTAAACCACCTCAAACTAGCAAAAAAGATTTCGTTCATGTACAATAATTCGATAGCACCTCTCTGCTTATGTGAATACACGCGTAAATGTCCGCCAAAAATGCTACAACGTAAAAGAGAGCAATAAAGTACTAAAGTAGCGAAATGGACGAATGTAATAATTCGATTGTAATATACGAAATCGTCAACCTGATGCTGAACTCCCTCCATGACCAAAAATCGAGCAAGCCTGAGGTGGAGATCTCTTTTAAATAATGTTTGGACGATTCTTCGAATTCTTGATACGTTAGTGTCGTAACGTCTTTGCTTATTATTACCTATATTATATCGTACGGTAATTTAAAAAACGATCTTTCAAGACTCGAATATTAGGATATTTACCGTCACGGAGGGATATTCTATCGATGGAGTTTGATACAAACGTATTTGGATATTTTGGCTCGCACGAACGAAAAGCCGAACATCGATCGTATCGTTATTTTTTTGCATGGCCCAAACTTTCGAAAAATCAATGCCGAAAGTCGTATGCGTCTCGCAATCTGAAAATTTTAGTATATAGCTATTATTACATATAGTTATATAAAACGATCTAGTATTTAGTGTAGTTAAGATTTAGATAATTCTCTGGCCGATATATATGAGGCTTAAATTTTAGAAATTTTAGGCTGCGCTTTAACCATATTTAACAATAACATTTTCTTCGTATTCTACTGACTTCGATTTATCGAAAACGTACGAATGTGACAGAACGCGGTGCTCCACAAAACGTTCGTCCCTCGAACTCCATAATACAGAAATGTTTCTGGGTACAAGCTTGTAATTCCATGTTTTTTCTTATATTCCTGCATCACTAAAGGTTTCATTGCTCCCTCGATACCAGCGGAAATGAAACCACCACCCCATGTTATCCATATTCCCGTCCACTTTGAACCGACCAAAATTTCAGGAGTATTTTCAGCGTTTTCTCCTTCCTGATCGAAGAAAAAAGAAATATATTGTTTCATAATCATTAAATCTTGCATATTGTAAATCTTTAGCTTCTCGTTTAAATCACAAAAATTGCAACTTTTTATTTAAGTCTAAGTACTCTTATTTCGGATACTCTATATGTATATTTTCTTAAATATTATATCGTATTTTATTTTCTTCACTTATAAATTTCCCTGTAAGAAAAGGCATGAATATTCATACTCTATATATTATACCACGTAATTAGGAATATAGAAAAGTTAAAACATCGTATTGTTACGAACATCATCTGCTGGAAATGTTTGACGGCTGCCAGAATTTCCGAACACCAGTTCAACTCCTGCAGTCCATATATCTGCTATTGTTTCAGCGGAAGCGGGAATCGGTAAAAGACTAAGCAATATACCAGCTTGCCCCTGTACGTATGCATTATTCTGTTAAACTAGGAATTTTTTTGCCACAAAGAAGAAAAGTAGCTAAGATTTAAACCTTAAAATAATTCTCCATCGATATTCCCTATCTATAGAAATTATATATGCGTTGATCTTTTATCTATATTTATTTTATCTTTTATGTTCTATTCTTTCTCCTGAAAGAATATATAAAGACATACAAAGTTTTAATGGTATACATATACATTGGGATAATCGAGCATTGAAAATAAATAAATAGATGTGTATACCTTTTTCTCGTCATCTGGATTCCACAATTTAACCCAAAACGAAGTGTTGCCACTGGGTGCGTGTAATTTTGTGAGTATAGCATAATTAGACGAATTCTTCGTAAATGCTACGCAATCTAAGAAATGTAATAACAAAATAATAGTAAGAAGAAGAAGATCATGTGGATAGAATCCATGGGATAAATACAAAATCATGTGAAACCTCTATCGTCGCAAAATGGAACATCGCAATACTGCTTCCGAACATATTCGAAATCTTCTTCGACGTAACACCATGGCCCTCCGACGTCACCTGACGGATTTCTGCAGAAATTTTCTGCCTCCCTACGTGATCGATCAGGAAAGTCCTGATCTCTGAACTTTTGGCTCTATAAGATAATGTTACATTGTCGAAGGCAAACAACAAAAATTTCTTGAAATTCTATTCGCTCAGTATCGCATTAAGGTTTATTTTATTCACCTTCGAACCTTCAAGCTCGTATCGTTTGTGCCATGATTTACATTTACTTGCGGACGTTGCGATTTCTTTAGTCCCTCCATATTCAGCTCCTGGTCCCGATAGTTTGCATTCTACTCGTTTACACATAATTATAATTATTATTGTAAATATTTTTCAAAAGAAACGTGATTTCGAAAGAAAATTGAATTTTACTGCGATTCTATTCCATCGAAACCTACCTTTATCGATAATTATGAACTTTCTCAATTTTCCTAATGAAATATTTTCGATCAAATTATTTATATAATCTTTTACACAATATTCTGTTACTTAATAAAGTAGGCAAGTTACAAATAGCGTGCTTGTCAATTGTAACTCTTATATAGGATACTCGATATTTTATTGATTTTACTTATCTCAAATTTTGTAACATTGTAAGTTTCACTTTTATTATATTACCTCCAAAATTACAAAGTGGTACGTCACATTCGTCGTCTATAAGCGAAGGTTCCAAAGTATAACACCATGGCCCTCTATTGTCATTCGTTGGGTTTCTGCAGTAATTTTTCGCAATTTTTATCGACCTTTCGGGAAAATCTTCGTCGCTTATATCTTTACTAACCTGACATCGAATATTATGAAAATATATAGGATCTCTGATAAAAGTGCCAAATTTATTATTAATATAAACAGTTATTACAGTTTAAGTTCATAAGTACGTATTACGTAATTGGTAGATCTCGTGTGAAATTTGCCAATTAACTCAGATTCTCGAAGGAATAATCGATAATTCAAAATTTAAAAATTTTTTAATTTCGAGAGTTTGTCTACGACCTGAATGATTTATGAAAACACTTACACGCCCTACATAAAATGCTATTGTGGTGGCAACCACAGTAATTAGTAACATTAACGAATATGAAAATTGTTTACGTCGATACGATTGATTATCGTAATGAATATAAAAGAGAAAAATTAAAAAGAAAAAAATAATATAAGTAAATAAAATAGTTTTGAAGGTTTTTAATACTTTCGTAATGATTTTTCTAATTTACCTCGGTTTTCACGAATATTCCAGTATCTATGAATTTTCGATAAAAAAAAAAGATAAAAGGCTTAGATAGAAAAATATTTCTTTGAAATTATCATCAATTTCAAATTAATAATTTAGTTTAGATGAAAGCTACCTCGTGTATTGGTTCTTCTGCGTACCAAGATTGGCATCGAATGCCACCGGAAGTTTTGGCTATTGTTCCTCTATATTCCATTCCCTTTTGCGTTAGTTTGCATCTCATTAAATCGGTAAGGATTGCATTACGTGCTACAATGAACAATGAATAAATATTTCCATCTGATAATATTACGTGTCTTATAATTCTATCTTGTTCGAAAATAGTACTCATCTTTATTCGTTTATCGTTCGTTTTTAAGGAGGTATTCGTGATCTATCGTATTTACCTTTTTGACTTGTAGTTAAAACTATCAAAAAGAATATGAATATAAGGTTATAGGTCAGATATAAATGCATACAATGCTGCATGTTATTTTTTATTGACTTCTTTTTAACGTAGTAATCCTTGTTCGTTATTTATTACTTTATCCTTATTATTTATTCTATATCCTACGTTTTATAATTGACGCTCACAATGATGTTTCTTCTTTTTGTTCAACGAAAACGAACACTAAAATAAATACGTGAATATCAATTGCGTTATATTGTTTTATCTGAAATTCGTTCTGAAAACGAACGTAATTCAAAGGAAACGAAATTTGAGTAAGAAAATGAAACGAGTCGAAAATTGATCATAAACATAGCTGTGATACATTTAAAAAATTATGTAACCGATTATATTCAAAACCTGAAATATTAATTGGAGGGAGGGAAGAGAATTTTACAAGTGGTATTAAAATTTGAAAAATTTTAATGGGGTTTCTCATAAAACTGAAAGTTTACATCAGATAATATCACACATTCGTAAATATAAAAATTATTGTTATAAAAAATTGAAAAATTAAATGTAAACTATGTCGCTTGGACATAATTCCATTTTGTTAACACTGTATTAACCCTTTTGCTACAGTATCCTTGGAATTAAAAATATTTTAATACAAAAAAGACAAAAAATGTTATATTATGCGAAATACACACTTAGAATTTTCACAAATTCGTATATGCACGTCCTTCGCAGCGAAAGGGTTAATTTCAAACATTTCGAAGAGCAACTTTCTTGCTCTCGATTTTCAACTTAAGTAACTAATTATCTTTAAATGTTATTAAGTCCTCTCTGATATTTCTTGAAGAGAGCACTAGTTCATTTTCTTAAAAATGAAAAATTTAAAATAATAAATCGCACACGCATTCTCCAATTTACGCGATTGCACAGAATTTTTCGATGTGAACAGCTTACAGAGGATGGCTCTTATTTACACTGTATGAAAATCTTTTTTCAATGTTTCTTTCGCGACAACTCATCGTGCTCTGGTCCCTTGAACATTAGAAACAGTTATTTAAATGTATCTTCTAACGAGTATCTTCTAAGTTATCGATTATGTCAAAAAACAAACGTCGAACAAAAGTCGTAGATTTGGACAAGAAGCAGCTTTTATCTTCTATTGCTTTTTTTCGTGCAATGAACGTTTCTAAAAAAAAAAAAAAAAAAAAAAAAAAAAATGGGACTGAAATTGGATTATTGCGTGTTAGTCAACGATTATTAAACGGTGATTACACCTTTTAGTTATGCAAATATGCATGTAAATCAATTAGTACCATTATAAATTTGTTAAAATGCATGGCGTGCATTTTTAACGAGCATAACAAATTTATAACAAATACATCAGTTTTTAAATGGTAGAACTATACTAGAAAATGATTAAGCATAACAATTTTTTCTTTCAATTTTTTTTCTTTTTCTACTGCTTTTTTATCTTTTTTTTGTTATTACGCCACCTAGCAACGTGCAATAGATTGTTAAAAAGAAACAGCTTATCTGTTTCCAAACATCATCTATATTGTAAAAAACTTTTCGCAGACGTACGGAATCTTTTATAAATTTTCGAAAAAAATTTCGATCTGTGTTCATAATTTTTGTTTAGTTTTGATTATTATTTTCTTTAACACGATCATATATCTCATGTCTGCATTTGCCTCACACAAATATCAACTTTTTATCGTATATCGAGCATACAACATGTTCAAATTTTGACAGCAAACTGCCCATAAAAAGTTCAGCAGTCTAAAAAAATAACAAGAATCATTTCTTTCTTCTTCTTGTCACAGAAATCTCATTTCCTGGATAATATCATAGCATTCGTAAACTATCTTGTATGCAGGATTTGCAATACTTTTACGTTGTTTAGTATATATACCAGGTATATGTATATATACATATATACATGTATATATATATAAATGTATACGTATATATATATATATCTGGCATATATCTATTATATTTTCTGTTTACCGAATATAGTTTTATACATACGTATTATAGTGCACTGTGTATACAATATTGAATTCGTATCAGCATCATTCTGTTGTAGTATAAGAAACTATAACAAAACATTTTCGTTCATCAAATATCTTATAGGAGAACAAACTTATCCATGAATTTTTTCAAATGGACGTGCAACGCTGGACAATTATTCCCTGGCTTTGCTCTCATGCTAGAAATCATATTATATCGTGTCTCTTTTGAGAAATACTCAATCGAAAATATTTTGTGTTGTAACTGTCCCTGATTAGTTAAATGTATGTAGTAATTGAGCAGGATGATACATATTTAAAATTTAACTTAATCTTCGTGTCTTAACACGTGCATTACATAAGGATATTTTGCTAATAAAATTGTTCTATACCAGGGACAACATTATTGCTATATACTCTAACGCTAGAGGTCCTTTAATATGAAGAAATTATTTTTTGTAAAAACTTCTTCTGATAAATCATATTTCGTGTGTAGAGACCTCTTCGACAATATTAACGTTGAATTGCTGTTTTTGAACATGTTTAGCGTAGCGATTTGTTAAAATAGTCTATCCTTCTTAATGTTTCTCCCTTCCTTCCATTTTTTAAGTAGTTCGGTTTTGTGAAGACATTTCTACACAATGCAATTGAGAGATCATATATCCTTTGAACATGAGTTCTTAGAACTAATATTTAATTGATTGCTGACTGTGAACTATTACGCTAATATAAGTCGGTTATTTGGTAAATATATCACCAGCTTACCCCAAAAAAAGGAAGAAAACGAGAAGAAATATAAATAAAATTTGACATAGTACGTATAGGCCAATTAAATTACTCTACTTAAAAATTCGTCAACTGTTGTTGTGAATACATCAAAATAAATATTCAAACAAATTCTTCTTTTAAGTCTCTGCATAAGGAAGAAACGAATTGGGAACAAAATTTCACATCTATTAAGTCAGTCTTATTTCAGTCTTACAGAGTGCAAGTAACTAATGCCTTCGTGAGTTTCATTAACGGCAAACTAAATTAAATGTCCTCGCATTCATTTAAGACTGACTAGTGATGCATTGAATTCTTATACATCGTATAGAATTCATATTTTACAGCAAACACCGTTTTGCATTAACTTTTTCCCAATTGTTGTGATATCAATTCGGATAATTAAGATAACAGGTAACGATGTTACTAGTCACGAATGTGATTGCGAAAGGAAAAAGTCGATGAGAATGGTAGATGAAATTAATCATATGCCAACAATAAACATGAACAAAATAATAATGATAATCAGTACTAGTCTATAGATACTAGTACAATGATGCTAGTACAAAAAATGTCTTCGATGTATGATATGTCCGAAATATTACTACGACATTGATTCTTTGTATTTCTTTGACAACTGTGGTATCGTTAAGAGACGATGTATTCTCATTCTTTCTTTATGTAAATACTTCCTTTGTAATTCTGTCCATACCATCGACTGTATATATCTAACTTTTATCTTGGTGCATTCCGTTATTTCACCTTAATTATACACACCGATAAAAGGATTTTTTAATCACAAAGATCCTTCATAAATTGCATTTATATCTCCTTGCGTAATCAACATGAGACGGTTATCACTAATTTAAACAATATCCTGAATTTTGATAGCTGGTCAATTCAGCATTCTACTCTATCATTATTTAATAATGATTTTTTCTTTTAAAAAAACATCTACTATGGATGGCGACAAATTTTGAAAGTAAAGCTAATGCAAGCTATAGAAGTAGAATTTCGGTATCTTTGTTACGAAATATCTACTATACCAGAGAAAATAGTTACATTTTCATGGGAAATGACAACTATTTTCTTTATATATATATATATATAATTATATCACTTGTATTGTGCTACTCTCAAACTTGCGATCCGATTTAATAAATATTCCCACCGAAAAAATAGACGAACAATCTTTTAAATTTTTACTAAAATTCGTTAGTGGGTAAAAAAAAAATAAATAAAAGTAAAACAACTCTACCGTTTATAAAACAAAAAAATTCCAATTTCCAATGGCCAGCATTTTATATCACACGAAAAATTTTTGATTTATAAAAATTTTCTAATATTCTTTATTGCAAAAAAATTATTATTGCCATAACCATACTCATTAATTATCGTAATTTTTCGTTTTCTGTTATTATCCATGAATTTACAGATAACGTTAAGTACGTAATAACGTAAAAATAATATTCCTCTCCAAACGGAACATCTATAGAGAAACGTTATTTCCACGTTGTGCTTATTCGCCACAGATGAGAACATCCATAGCGATATGATTTCAGAACGAAAAGTTCTGAAAGTTTCTTTTTTTTTTTTGTACTTGTGTATTTGGCACATAGACAATCCGAAGTTTCGAAAAGAATCTATACGGATTTTCATAAAATATATAATTAGTAAGAAAATATGTCTCTAATAATTTGTCTGACTAAAGCGTTACACGCTTGCTTCTAAAATATCAAACAGTTGTTGTGTTCGCAATCGTCGCGTAATTTTTTTTTTTTTTTTCTTTATCCCCCATATATAAAATCTTATTCTTACTGCCGCCTTCTTCCCGCCATCCCCTCTCTTATTTCTACAACCGATCGATCGTTTAAATAAGAAGGAGACGGTTGTTACCAAAATCTACGACGGCGATTTTACCGTCGGGGCATAAAGATATCCCCGATGGTCTGTCCATTTCTTCATCGCCCTTACCGTAGCTGCCGTATCGTTTTATCAACATACCAGACTTGTCGAATATCTGTATTCGATGGTTTCTAGAGTCAGCTACGATAATGTTTCCATCATCGTCGATCGCCAGACCTTGTGGTCTCAGGAACTGTTTGTTACCACCAGCGACCTTGCACTCGAAAATTTTGGCGGTTACGAAATCGGCATCGATAACCACTAGTCTGTGATTATTGAAATCAGTGGTAACAACCTTGCCTTGGGGATTGAAAGCAACGCCACGCGGTGAATCAAAATGCTTCCACATATTCGGCGAGGCTTCGAAGCCGTATTTTCGTAGGAAAGTGCCCTCAGGACTGAATAACTGGACGCGATGATTTCTAGTGTCGGACACGGCTATCTGGCATTCGCCGTTCACAGCCACATCCCATGGATAATTGAATTGACCACAGCGGCTGCCTTTTTCGCCGAAACATAGAAGAAATTGGCCATCCATCGTCAAAATCTAAAAATTGACGAAAATACGAATGATCCTTCTTCGACCCTAGCAAATTTAAATTTATCTATTTTCTACCTATTCTATTAACAAGTGTTTCGATCGCTTATTTTTAATTATTATGCTTATAATTATTATGCTTTCCTATTTGAATTAATCATAACGACTCTTGTCATGAAAAAAAAAAAAAAAAATTTCTGTAATATCGATATAAAAATCATGAAATCATGTTAATTAACAGAACTGTTGACAGTACTTCATATGGCTAACAAATTTGTTATACTTGCTTCTGAAAGTTGTTTCTCACATTTCGCTATAATAGTGGCATGTGACGGGATCATTACGGGTTTGTTTAGTTGTGTTTCTGTAATTAAGCGATATCGTACTAAAGATAAGCAAGTGTTCAAATAATTTCAAACTCGCTATTCTCTCACTGCTTATATTTAATATTATATTTGAGAATAGTTTGAATTACCTGTATACGATGATTATCTTTGTCAGCTACAATTATACGGCGACGTGCATCGACGGCTACGCCAGCCGGGCGATCAAAGTATCCTGGTCCGGTACCATATGCACCAAATCTTCTTAGAAAGGAACCATCTTGTTTATATATTTGAATACGATTGTTTGACCTATCTGCAACGACTATATGTCCTTTTTCATCACATGCTACGCCCCATGGTCGGCACAGATTGTCATCAATATCACCGCTGTTTCCAATTATTGTTGGGGCTTTCATTGGCACATCATGGCCTCGATTTACTACGACGGGCGAATCGCTTAAAGCAATTGGTCTTCCTCCAATTGGTGAAACTGATAAAAAACAGTATCTATATTCAAAGAGCATAGGACGCGGACTTTCATGGTGTCTCAGAGGTCGTCGATCGCCTATAGGTCCCGGATTATTCACCATAATGCTTCCAAAACTTGCTATAGCGCCCATTACATTCATCTCCATAGCATTGAAAGAGATCCAGTTTTCATCATGAGATGGAAGGGATCGATAGTTCTGATAGATTTGAAAAATCTGTATTCGATAAAAATCATACGTTAGTAGAGTGTTTATGCATCTTAAAGTGACGGAAAGGTATAAAATTTATTACTATAATGCTGAAATTTAGGAAGTTAAAGTAATCGATTTCAAATTTGATCTTTATAGCAGATATCTACGAGACGGTGTTATAGTGATTTTTATATTCCTTTATGAGACCTTTAATATTAACGTTATTATAAAAAATAATTCAATATCGATAAGCATCCTATACTAAATATTAATCTAATTTTTTCACTAAGGCAGTGACACAATATCTCTAAAAGAATAATGTAAAAGCCATATGAAACAACAAATCAATCAAATCTGTATTAGATTTTAGATAGAACGTATAAAGAAAACGCGTGTATGCAGAGGAAGATAATTTCAGCATGATTCTGTTCGTCTTTTTCATTAGCCTGTTTATTTATGAATATTGGTAATTCTAGAATTAAAATATTCCACGAGAGGAAACATTTGTCGAAATACTATCTAGATATTGGAAAATGATGCAGGATCAGGATCAGAGGATCAGAGATCGCAAGATCAGAGAGGTAGAAAAATGTTTTGTGCCATATATTCACGATTGAATATCAGAAGATTGATAACATGTGATATCTACCAACTAATATCAGATTTTAAAGAAACATTTCATATAGAGTAACCTAATAACTACGATGTTACAATTGTTAAATATATTTTGTTACAGTATTATTTTTTGATAACCAGCAATGTCGATAAAATGATAGTAGTGGAAAGATTTTTAGTACTATTAGTTTCACTACGTATAACGAATGTTGGGAGGATTCGTTAGTTATCTAGATATCGAAAACTAAAAAATATTAGATATTTGATTTCATTAATCAATACCTCAGCTGAAGCCATATCCTTGGTAATTGTTAGATTCATTGGATTGTTAATATAAGCTCTGTTCTCTATAAGTTCACTAATTTTGTCAGCAGCTCGAGTTAGTCGCATTATTCCATTTCTGATCCCCTCCTCTCTTTCCTGTAGCGCAGCATATTTTTCAATTCTGGCTTTCTCGATACTGTCTAACAGTTCTCTTTCTCTCGCCTCCAAAGCGGCAGCTATTCTTTTCGTGCACATCGTCAAATCTGCAGCTGCTTGTCTTGCTTTTTGATCTAACAGTTCTGCCGCTACCTGCAAAAGAAATTGTAGATACGAACATTTTACGAATACATTAAAACTCTCCACCTGCACACTTGTTTACTTTCACACTTGATTTTAAGTGAATTTTCATTTTCGCCATATTTTTGTTCAAATTTTGCTCTCCTTAAAAGAATCGAAGTAACATGCAGCGGTAGAAACTATCGGAGAGTATACTGGAAACCTGGTTAGAAGAGTATTCGGAAATTTTCATATTGAACAATTTTTGAAAACAAAATCCTAAAAAAGAACAGCTGCATGGATTTAGACAACCCAGTAAGCAGATGACGTCAAAGATAAGATTGCAAGCGAACGGTTAATAGGAGCATTATTCTGTATATTTAATTTTTCTAAAAACATTGTATCTAATTATATATTTCGACATAGATGTTGATAATGTATCAATAATTCTTGATTTAAGATATCTAATATTAACCGTCATTATTTCAGTCAATTCGCTGTGCTTAATCTTTCTAAACGGTACCGACACAATAATATTAAACATTCTCGATGTAAACTATCATTATCATATTTTATTATATCTGCGATAAATGAATTTCTCTAAGGATAACTTACTTGCACATTATCTAATTCATCCGTGAGGATCGAAACTCCAAGCTTAGCGTCTTTCAGTACCTGGCCCGCTTGAATGCAAGTTTCTTCAATGGCTTTATTGAAATCAATTGTAGCGTGGTCCTGATGAAGTTGGAATCCACACTCAACGCAAATAGGTGCGCAACAAGTCTGACAAAATAATCGTTGACCATGACGATGAATATCGCAGTAAAGTGGCTTTTGTAAAAGAGACAAATTTGGATTAACGACTGCGGGGTTCAGTACCTCCGTCGGTGCATCTTGCGGTGGAGCACATTCGGCCCCGTTCTCTGCGTCCGGAAGATTCTGTGTACAAGAAAAGAAGATACTTCATTAGCATATAACGTAGTTCTATGGTAGTTCTCAGATACTATTGAAATTTCTACTTTTTAAAATTTATTTTATTCGTCGATAAGAAACCTATAACGAATAAACTTAAGTTAAAGATTACACATAGAAGTTAACCGTTTAAGGAAGGCTGATAGATCAAAATATATTTACCAAACGCTGACGCCTAGAGCACTTTCCGCAAAGTATCTCAGTACAATCCTTGCATATATCGTTAGCTTGTAAGAATCTACCACTGCGGGAACCCGATATACCCGATATACCCGATATACCCGATATACCCGATATACCCGGTATACCCGGTATACCCGATATACTCGATATACTCAAACTACCACTGCAGACTTGTGCTAAAGTGGTAATCAATTTATCCATGTTACATTCTTCTGGGGATGCACTGAAACCGGGTGGGGAGTTCATGCTGTTTGGGGACGATGCACTAGTGCCTGGTGGACTTACGCTGGGATTATCGGGTCTGATAAGTGACGGCCGGTATGCATTGGCCAACTGTAACGAAAGAAAACGTACAAGTGTGATAGAATAAAAATCAAAATCCTTTACTTTATAATTGAACACCTTGGATCCGTTAGTACCTCACTAAGGTATTGCAAAAATGTTTTAAATTTATGTAGAAATGGATATTAAATGAAACTTGCATTAAAAAATCTTGTTTTTACTTGTTTTGTGTGTGTAATGTGTAAACATGTAAAATTATTTAAGACATCCATATTGATCTTGTGTGTGATTCAACATTGGTAAGTGTGAATAATAAAAGTTTCTTTCACTTCATACCCTAAGAAGTTCTGCATTCGGATCTTCCGGTCCTGGGATGTGTGGACGGCTTGGAGTATGAAAGAAGTAATTTAATCTAGAATTGTGATTGTGATCCATGACGCTGTAGGTGTGTAATTAAAACACTTCGGGAAATTCAATATGGAATTGTTGTCTCGTCGTGATAACTTCACCTGGAACAAAAATAATTCAAATAATTTAAATCAAGACTTAAGTAATTATTTTCATTATATTACACAAATTTTTGTCAAACGTGAAAGTAAGTAAAGCTGTACTCTAGCTTACACGTTGTATCAACCACTACATACACCGTAAACATAATGTAAGGTTCTGTATGTATAAAATCCTAAGAAAATGAATATTAATTTCTTCGCTGATTTCTGCAGAAACTTTTACTCTTAAACAATATGGTGTATATATATATGTACGCATACATATACAGGATGTCTAAGGTATTCTCAACGAAATTTTGTCAAAACATTTTGTAGGTAGAAATTTTATTCGTAACAAACGACGTACCCGTATATAACATCTTTCCCTTACTTATATCCGTAGAAGAAATTGAAGATCGACTTAGAGAAAACTGGGACACTCGACAAGACATAGGGATACTTCTCGTTGGTCCCTTTAACAATCATACTGTATCGATTGTGACTTACGGGTCAAAAAATATTGAATGTATTTACAGTATCATAGTTACAAGCTGAATCAAGATCGATTCATAGGGGAGTCAACGGAAAAGCATTTTGAATCGTACGGATGACCTCTTGATCTAGTTTTAAAGACGAAACACCCCTGCACAGCTGGTTCAAGGTCATCATATGAGTCCTGCACAGCCAAGAACCGTGATACCCTTTTTAGTTCGGGGGTCGAGAAATGGGATCCCGCATCCATTGGTGGGACCTCGTAGAAATCAATAACAGTAGGAAATTCGACGTAAGTACACACGTATCGCCGTCTATGTGTTTCTAAATGAATGTTTCAGTCAGCTTCTAATCGTAACTTTCTCCATCCGTTAAAGTACTATTCGTGACTCAAATATAGAGACTTCGATTCGAAGGGATAGAATTCGTTACTTCATTCGTTTCATCGTCACCTCTGTTGAAGATGGTATTGAATGAAAATGTATTTCGAATTTGTGGTAAATGGTGAAGACACGGAAAATTTTCCAGGTTTCTATTGTTATTTATATGAACTATAGTCAAATTAGGGGATTTCTAAAGAAAAAAAAACAGAATCCTTAAAAACGGAATCGACTTTCAGTTTTCTATGGGGCCACGTGGCTTGAAAGTTACTTATTTCCTTATATTATTATTGCATTATTGCTATCAGATGACTTATCTATAGCAATTACTAAAAATCTAAATTAATGTGAATCTCATTCTAGTTCGAAAGCTGCTACTCCAGTTGCTCTAGAAGTTAGAAATTACACACTAACTTCGTAACATGATGCGACTACAGTATAAATCACGCTTGCGTCAAGAATAAAATGAAATTAACATCTCAAACAAGCTTCTGACATTAACATTAATGTACGAATATTTGCATTTCTATTTCTAGAAATACTCATGCATCTACTTGTAATATATTATAAAATAGCATATTGTAATATATTTAAAGAATGTAAAGGTAAATATTGTTAAAAACGACGAAAACCAAGTCCCATTCTGTGATCTCTCGGGTTTCGAATTACGTAACAAATAAAGTGTTATTAAGAATAATATTTGCTTTTAATTATTAAAAATATTTCTCCTGTAAATTATATTTCATATTATACACAAGATCGAATGCAACAGTTATATGGTGAGAGTATTTACGTTATGAAATTATGAATCTTAAACTACATTAAAATTTCTATCGTACATTTATAATAATAAATCAAAAGAATTCCTCAATGAGAATTAATAGCAGCGTTTAAACAAGAATTTAGTCTTCTAGTCTTTCAAGTTCTTCAATTTAACGCATACTTCAAACCGAATATTAATATGACAGGGAAATGACTCGCGTGGCTTTCATAAATGTAAAATCTCATACAACGAGTTCAATACTGACAACCGTATGAATGAAACTTCATCGTCTGGCCGATAATACTGTTAATTAGTTTTCAATTGTGTGAATTCCGTTCTTATGTAACCACATAACTCATTAATTGACACGTTTATCAAAGAGTATATTAGAAAATGCATTCTGAAATCTGAATAAAATTATATTCATTAATTACAACTCTATAATATTCGTTTAACTATAATTAATGAAATATCAACGACGACAAAATATATTGTACGTTATTTCAGAGTGAGTATATCCCTTAATTATATTTCAGAAATTTCTCTAATACAAAACGTCAATCACAATTTATTTCTTATATAAAATGACTTGTACGCATTATACGTTTAGGAAAAACCTAATTTATTAACTTTTTATCAAAAGTTTAATATAATACCATGCAATTCTATTGCTTTTTATATCGCGTTTAACAAACGTAATTTGTTTTAAATAATTTGTAAAACGTTTGCTAATAATATAATATTGGACTGGCAAAATTCCTGAACAATCATCCTGAACGAAATTATTGAACAATCAAATTTTAATAAAATGCAATATTGCAATACTCGCCTGATAAAATCTGTATGACCCTTATAGTATAAGGATGACCTCCTCTCACTTTTGTATGAAAAAAAAACTGTTCTATTTATCGAATAAGAGTATAAAATCGACAAAGAAAATGTTTCAGGCAAACGAAAAACTTCTAATCTAACATTCGACTAAAAATAGAAATTTACAACACGAAAACAAAAATATTTCTATAAATATTCTACATTTACGATAATTTAATAAATTAATAAAAACAAATCTACTAATTATTTGTTTAATAATATATTTATAAAAGTTGGTCCATTATGACTGCTAAGAATCAGGGATGGTTTGTCTATGAAGAAATGGCACGTCTGGTTTACGGTAATTTCAAGCGAAAACCCTACACATTGACCTGCAAACTTTCCCTTTTTCCGTTTTTCCAGCAGCTGGCCTGCAGCAGTTAGGGGGTGCTATCCTTGAAATTACCATGGTGACGAAGGTTAGACTTGCTATTCTTTTCGAGGGTCAAAAAGAAAGAGAAAGTGAAGTATGTGTATCTGTCATTCCCTGGGACCCCCAGTATAGCAACAAGAGGAATTGTAAACGCGGCTAGTAACAGGTAACTGTCACTATTCTACGAGATATTTGAAAAATTTGTCCGATGTTTCAAATTTAAAATTGTCACTAGGGAGCAAAGAAAAGAAGATAAGGAAAATATGAAAAGGAATTATCTAGCTGTTTCCTGTTTGGGTTACTGAATATATATATGGGATGCTTCCTTTGTAGAAAAGATGCTGAGAATTGTTTTCCAAGGATATTGTTTTTGGAATTTTACACGAAAGTGAAATTCAAAAGCTTTTACTTTTGATGAATTAATGTATGAAAATATATATAGAATGGAAATAAAAATTAATGAAATATCGCTCCGTAGATTTTGATATTCTAAACAATTCATCCGGAAACAATGCTTTTATTTCATGTCGATCAAAAATAGGATAAGCGAAATATGGAAAACTAATTTGAATTTAAATTGGTTTTAATGATAAATTGATTTTAAATTGTATTTTTATTATTTCTCAATATCGACTGTATGAATGTTTTAAAGAAAACTATGCTTAGAGTATAGCAAAAAATAGCTAGAAATTCATACAATGTTTTGCTACCTGACGAGCAATATTATGTACGTAAAGAAAAATTAGCTGGATATTTCGTGTAAATAGTTATTTAAATATATAATGTAATATATTAAAAGTTAAAATTGAAAAAATATAAGTGGACAAAGTATGAATATAAATCGAAATATTTTTATAAGATTTGTTTCTCAGATAAGAGAAAATACACGCGTCTGCGTATCTATCGGACGATATATACGTGTATATATTTATTTTATTATATTAAAATATAAACTCTTCAGTTTATTATATCATTAAACCCAATAAAATTTTTTACAACACACAATTTATACTTACAGTTTAAAAAATTCAGAAAAAAGTTCTTTTAAACATTCAATGTTGATATTTCAAAATGTCTTCTATTCAAATTATATTAAACAAATTCATTTATATACACTTGTACGTATAAATAATAAAAAATAAAGAACGATTAAATATTAACTTCACGATACCACCGTATTTTTATTGAAAAATATTTTCAAAGTGACAGAAAGTAAGCGATCATTGAGACACGTTTGACAAACCGATGAAAATGAACGAACTTTCCGAATTTCGTTTTCATCGTTGGGTAACGTCGTCGTAGATACTTACTTTCCCTCTCGTTCGAATTTCAATGTCGTTCGAGAAGAGCACTTTACGACACAAATACACGAATGTAAACGAACAACGTTCGACCTGTGTGACAATCAATTTTCAAGCTATCTAATTAACGCCCTACGTCGCTCTATTCGATCACAACATTAATAATACCTTTAAACTGACCGAGAGTCAAGGATCGATGGAATCGTTTTCACTTTCGTTCACATTGCGGGAGCGTACGCTCTCATTTATTTAAAGTTACATGAAACAGGAGAGTCGTTTGCCTCTCTTTGTCTAACGATTTTCATTCAAATTACAAAAAAAAAAAGAAAAAAGAAAAAAACAACAAACGAACTATAAATCTAACATAGAAAATACGTTAAAATGTTAAAAAAAAAAGAGATAAATACCCTTGTTAAGAAGAAGTTGTTCCTAGAAGGCCAAGATGAATGGTTGAAGCAAGAAGTATCAACTGATCCTCCACCGCTGGAGGCTGGCGCGGTAATTAAGTTTAAATGGATGGAAAGACCGGAAGAAGTGTGAGCACGTGGTCGTCGAAGAATGCAACTGCAGGGGTATGTCGGACCTCTGATGTCTAGTGATCTCCCGAATTCGACAACTCGAGTACTGAGTTCTGGTTTGAAACTCGGATCCCTTTAGCACCCTCTGCCCCTCTCCTTCTCTTCCTCTGCTCCCCCGCTCCAACCCTCGGCCATCCGTTTAGCCAGGCAAGCGAGCTTTTCTCGACCAATCGAGAGAATGCATTTTTACCCCCACATTCGAATTGGCGATTCACACCCCCGCACTATCTTTCCACGTTGGAGCAACAAATACACAATACTCCTTTTTTCTCTCTCTCTCTCCTAACTGTTCTATCCCTACCATCCCTTACCATCTATTTTCATTCGATTTAACGTTTACGTTTCCCTACGAGGACCTAAGAATTTTCGTTAAATCGAATCATTTCAGATCCAGATATATATCGGACCAATCCACTTCGAGTTATAGGCAGCATATATACAACTCCAACATCACTTATAAATTATTATAAAAATCAATTATTAAGATTTATAAGTTATTTCGTTTGGAAGTGAATTGGAAGAGGTCGGCGCCTCGCAGTGTGAATGTGACTACACGGAAATAGTGGCATGCACAATATGTATCCATATGCAATGAAGCTTGAGGTCCAGTTAAACGTGTTATTCACCAGGTGCAGAATAAATGAATGACCAAGCAACGAGGAAGAGCGGAAGCCAGTTCCTCAACGTGCATGACTCTAACGCTAAGAATGATGTAGAGCTCGTGGTCGTAAACACGAGAGATGAGAGCTTTTCACCGAGGGAAACACGATCACATCGCTCTATACATGATTACTGTACGGTGTCATTGTGAACGATTGCACTCGTGTGCGTACGTACGTGCATTCGATAGATCGTTAGTATTTGATTTCTCTTACGAGGGATAGAAACTTACCACTGTGGCGGCATTCCAGGGCGCAGACGATTTAATCGTAGCCACCTCCTCCAGAGCGTACGTGTACATGCAGCTACGTAATCCAGCACCTATATACTCGGCGGAAGAGTTTTCCATGTCAAGGGACGATAGGACGCGTGCGCGGGGAAATCATGAATGGAGCCCACCGCTCAATGCGAGGGGAGTCCAGCTACACAATCACAATCATACATCCACTCTACTTTTATTTATATCCCTCCAACGGCGACCTTCAACCAAGGTAGGTTTGATCAGACAAATCAGGTTCTCCATTCTGTGGAGAAACAGGTGTCATATCGATTGTTCACAGTTTTTATACAACGATTATTCTCGTCAAAGGACGCAAAACGATGATAACTTATGATCCTGAAGTTGGTGCCTTTAGGTCCATGTGCACATTTTATTTGCACAAGGCAATCGATGATCTCTGTTGGAAATCATGCTTGCTAGAGCTATTTGTAATATGCATAATTTTTGGTCTCTCTTGGGGGTGGGCTAAATAGATAAACAATGTGTCAGACATTTACAATTACAGTTCTTTGATGTATTTCATTAAATTTCTTCTTCCTGATAGAAGTTTATTTTATGAAATTGATTTTTCAGTATCTTATACTCTTTATGAGAATATCGTACCAGTTATTGATAACCGTAGAATAATCTAAAATTAAAATTATGTTATACGAGAAGCCTGTTGAACATTCAAATCGAACGAGTAAATGAATATTGATTTCAATCATGGAAGTGTTATAAGTATTTATGCGAAAGATATAAAGAGATAAGGAAAGAGAATAAGGTGGGAGATATAAACCTGAATATTTCTCTTCAGTTTTCACGTCAATTGCTAATTTACCGAACCAGAATAATAGTCGAGCTTATAAACATATCAGGTGATTGATATGTTCTCTTTTGAGTCCACGCACCTATTAATATGCAAATAAAACTGGACGTAAGACATGAACGATATGAATGGAAAAATATTTCTATGGAGAGTTGTTGGCACGATCAATTCCCGAATTGCATGTGATTCGCTTTTTATAAGGTCGCCATTAGTAGTAACATTGACGTATGAAGAATTAGCGCAACCTCAGGTTTATGAATGAGTACCTTGGGCGTGAGGATCACGTGGCGCGGCGCTGTGGCGCTTTAACGATCGAGAACATCCTGTCTCCTCCCTTCGTCGAGCTTTATCACACACTCCCCTCTTTTCTCCTTTGATATGACCAGTACAGGATGTATCATTTATAGGATCTGGGTCGTATCGGAGCGATCAGGATTCAGCAAGTACAGATATCCTGCAAACGAAATATCATTTGCTGGAAACATCGTTGTTCAACGGAGAATATCTTGAGACTTAACGCAAAGAATTTTCCGAATGAAATATTTGTTTATAAAGCATACTTAATTGTCGAAACATATAGGAAAAGTTGAATTAGTATCATCTTTTTTTCTGTAATATCCGAAGTTTAATTTTGGGTGATAGAGAAACTATGATTTTATGGGAATGTACGTGTTGACAGTATATGATTTATGATCTTATCGTAATTCACATTTAAGTATTAAGCATTTAATGCCATCTTTTTATATCATTAAATTGTTATACAATCTATCAAAGTAGTTATACAAAGTAATTTACGATTACTTTGAATTACATTTACTATGGACAATCGAAATATTTCTTATGTTTTAAAATGACAGATTGATCAAAACTTTTTAGTGAGTTGTAGGATACAGGAGGCAATCCGTGGGCGTACCTAAGTGCTTACATAGTTGTGGGTGCACATGTGGGCGGATTTAGCAGAAAAGTATAAAGTCATTGTTTTTGGCAAGATCACGTCTAACGCAAACAGTTAATTCCTTCATACAATAAAAAGATACAAAGTATCTAGACAGACTAATATCTTTCAAAATATACTGTACGTTTCGCTCTACCACATTAGTTTATGTAATTAAATAAATTGTAACTGTCTCAAATTGAATAAGTCTGTATCGAAGTATATTAATTTAAAGGATATTATCATGTCACTGTTACTGTACAGTACTGTTACGAATAAATTATCTTTCACTAACGCTGAATAAGCACATAATAACGTAATAACATTATGCCTGTTTAATGTAGCCATTTCTATAGACTGATCCTCAACGCGAGAATTGATTGTAATTTTAATAAACAACAAAGAAAGAATAAATTTCTATAAACTGTTTATGTATTTTGATATGAACAAACAATGCCTGATGTCAGAAGCCCGATGCAGCAAACTGACATTTTAATAATAACGTGTACGAATTATGAATGTGATTAGCAGAATATTTAATAATTTTGAAATCTGCAGGAAAGTACAAATGTTCAAAGTATATGAAATATTCTAATAATATTAAAAATATAAAAAAATACATTTTTTTCAATCAGATAGCTACATTTATAAACAGCTTATCGACCGATAAGATTGAATCTTTGAAACGAAAGTTTTCATGTAAAATTCTACGTTATAGAGTAACCTTTCCTTTCTTTGCCCAAAACTTTGCACCAATGACCACCATGACGAAATTCGGTGGAACGAATTTTTCTCGAAGCGTCAAACTTTCCATCAACAGACACTGTAGTAAACCACGATGTAGCCAACTTTCCAGAAGGAAAGTTGGGAGCTTTTTTTCGCACCGAGGTCCGATATATCTCAAAATTTATTATGAGAGAAATTTGGAAGTTTCGATCGGCCAAGGCTGCTGTAACGTTCGTTGTGTCATGAATTTTCGAGGATAGGATAGTTGAAACTTTTCGTGAATGGACCAGTTCGATGAATTGAAACGGCGTGTAGCGCTAGCTATACATAAGTACACGCGTATATAGTCTCCACCCACGCTTTATGCGCGGGCGTCGCGACGAAGGCGTCGTAGCAGTTTCGCTCTTGCGATGACCTTGGAAGCACCCACGCGCCAAAAGAGACCACCACGCGGGGGTGGTTCGTTCATCGACGTTCCAGCTACTCTTCTCGATTTTCCTCCCCATTCTCTCTCTCTCTCTCTCTCTCTCCCTACGTACTTACGTATTTCCTATACGCAATATAGAATGCGCGTGCGCCATTCTAGCGCGTAAACGGAATTCACCTTCATGTTAAAATTCACGGTTCCCATTTACGTAAGTAGCTTATTATGTCCTCTCTCATTGGCGAATTCGTTCGTTCGTCAGTTTAATTTGACGATAACGCTTTCCAGCGTCAAAGTATATATTGCCAATGTTTAACGTATCATGATAGAAGAAATGAAAATTAGTTATGTCTGTGACGCCTTTGTCTCATAATGTAAAGGAACTGCTTGGTACTTCGTGCAAAGAGATTATTTCCTCACCTATAAAATAAAGGAATTCGATTTTAAATTGTTGCAAAATTGAACGTTAGAATTTTTGTACTTATAGATAAATAGTTATAGCATGTAAAATGTAGAAATACTTATTTGTATATACGTTCCTATATAAGTTATTTAGAAGATGAGAAGTATATGTGCGAATCGTCCCTTATACAGGAATCAATTTACTCAGAAACTGATAATTCTGCTTGAAAAATATACGTTATAACAGAAAAATTTAAAAATTATCGCTGCCTATATACGATACAATTATATCTATTTTTTATATAATTTATATATATTAACTATACAGTTATAACGTCTTTTTTCTGGTCAATTTAAAGTACTTCTCAACGCGAGAATTGATTGTAATTTCAACAAATAAATAAAAAAAAGAAAAAATCTTTTAAGAAACTTTCCAATCAGTTCTGGCAATCTTCTAAAAAAAATTTTTTCAATCGTCGTCAAAAAATAGATATTGTTCTTTCTTTTTTAAGAATTAAACATCGTTGCAAATTGGAAAATCGAATCACAACTTCTTTCAATTTTATGTCAAATTTTCTCCTGAAACATTGAGAGCCTTCTTGTTTCACGAAATAAGAACGAGATTGCGACATAAAATTTCGAAGATCGTAGAAACTTAATATTCTATGAAAAATTCTAAACAAAGTGGAGTAAATAATTTTTAAATAAAAATAAAATTATTTTTCTATATTCCTATACCTTTATGGTTCTTAACGCGTAAGCTAAGAAAAATGCCATTGTACACAAAGTATTTACTGAGGCCTGCAAGTACATCCCATTTGAAAGACTTTTCCAGAATTTCCCCGAAAACACCGAGTGCAGATGTTTGTTACGGATTATTGTACCTTTTACTATGCATTTATGGCATGGGGTCGAAGGACAAAGATCGGAGGCTTTAAAAATTCTTACTTTTGTGGGTGTGTAAGAAAGCACAGGATTGCAATTTCCGCTGAACTTCGGGAGAAAGTTTTCATTATTATGAAGAATTTAAAAATGTCGAACTTCTAACAATTGTAACATAAAATATATCAAGACATATATTATAAATAATTGAAATAATATTATAAATAATTATAAATAATTTATATTGAATATATAACTATACATATATATTGAATTTCAGTTATAAATAGAGATTTGAAGTAAAGTTATATTAAGAAGTAAAATTATTTTTATTTAATGAATTATATACTTTTCTTACTAGGTAATATTTTTGCTTGTTAATGTTATATTAGAAGAGTAAGATATATATTTATAACAATAACAATTAGAATAAATGAAACAAGTATTTTCGGAGACTTGTCTTTGTGATTTAGCAAACAATTATGGTCAAATATAGCCTGCATTTAAATTAACGGTACAAGTAACAATCTACTTGTCAGTTCAGCAATAATACCATGAAGTTGTTAAAATTTATGAGTCGCAGAGTGAAATTTTGACCACTTCGACACATCTGCTACAACACTGGAAACCTTTGTTCCAACAGTATTTCCTTAATTCCTTTCTGTAATTATACCTGCTTGGACTGTAAAAGGAATTTTCGCCAAGGACACAAAAGATATGCATGGGTCAAATGGTACAAAGTATGCATGAGTCTATTCTGTAGAATTTCTTTAAGAAGACTAAAACGTAGTTGTTGGATTCTTAAGGTCTAAAATCCATTATCTTGACAGCGCAATAAATCACTATTACCTTTAAATCACGCAGTAAATCACGACTACATTACCTTTATTTTCTTATATTTATTAAAAATTTTAAAATGTTTATTAAAAAAACTTAAAAATGAGTAAAAAATATACTCCTAAAAAATGCTCCTAATAATGTAATAATAATAAAAATAAAGATATTTTTAAGATACAATATAATGTATAAGAATACAATATATAAGAATGTAATACAATGTAAGAATATAAATACAATGTATAGGAATATAATAAAACTGACTAAAAAATCTGTAATAAACTCTTCTGAACATTACGCGAATTGAAAAATGTTATAGTTCAAAATAAAACAATTGTTGCATATAGTTCATATATATATATATATATATATGAACAAGAGGGAAAATAGTTAAACATTTGATTAAATTCAACTTTTTAAATTTAAATTTTTAAACATTCTCATAAAATTAGAAAAAGATATTCTGATACAATTATTCGATTAATCACCTATTTATTATTTTATTTATCCACGGTTCAACAATAAAATATTTCTTAAATAATCCCTTCTTACTATTTTAAATAATTCCTCTCTTAGTAATGTGCTATTTATAGTTCATGGAGTGTAGCCATACAAATTTTTTTTTTTTTATTTATTTGTTGAAATTACAATCAATTCTCGCGTTGAGAAGCCATACAAATAATTCTAAAAACCTATTTCGTTACCAATATCCACAATAGCTCAATATGTACTTGTAAAACGTATTTGAATATCCTTGTATTATAAAATTGATAGAATATATAACCTATACTTATCAATATGTCTTTTATCACCTATTAGGATTCTAGATTTTTTAAATCTGCTTGAATTTTATTACTCTAGTTTACAAAGAAAACCTACACGATGTAACCAGGATTTTATAGATTTTTACTCTTTAAGTTATACATCTGAAAAATATAAAAAATATGTTAAGTACATATTCAGTGTGCACTATACGTAAGAATTATCATATAATTCTTACTATCTATTCTTACTATCTTACTATTCTTAATATCATATAATATAAATGGGAAGCACAATTTTCTATTAAAACTAACTATTACAATACACTAATAATGAAAAACGCAATGCATGTTTCATATCTGAAAAAATTACGAATTAATCAGCTTTTATCCTTCATACATTTTGTGATTGGTACTATAGTGTTTTGAAAAAAAAAATAAGAAACATTCGTATTCAGAGCTAATAATGAGTAGTGTTCAAGTGTTCGAACATATATATATATATATATATGTAGTTTTCATAAAATAAATATAAATAAAATTTAAATATTTATTTCAATAAATGACTTAACTTTTTAATTTAACATTTACAATGGCGTCGCAGGTGTTATAGTTATAAATGGCTTTAGTTTTCTTCTCGTTTTATTTACTAATGACGCTGACCGCTTTATATTTGATTCTAAAAAAGATTAAATGTTAATATACATATAATAGATTATTATTAGCTTTTATACTGAGAAATAACTTTGGCGTTAAGAAATTTCTCTTTCGTATTTATTTTGTTATATTTAAAATTCAAATACTTTAAGTCTACTTACTAATTGCAGAATACGTATATAATTGCTTTAAAACGGCAACTGGTCTTATGGGTTTCGTATCGATTCTAGGTGAAACTTCCAGTGTTTCTTCCTCAATAAAGTAGAAAATAGTTATAATTACATTCTATATAGATATAATATTAGGAGAATAAATATAGCAATAACACAAACCTTGTAAATTTATGTTCGGTAACGATGTACTTCGTCTTTTTCCGAATTTGTTTATTGGGCTATGCTCTTCTTGAAATTCAATTGCATCATAGTACTCTGTACTAGAGTTTGATTCACCTGAGTAAGGTAAAAGAAAGCTTTTCTTATTAAAAAGTACTTCATTAATTAATTTTCAATTTTAAAACTGAAATTAAGTTGTATGTTTGTTATATACAATTATATTAAACAATATTTATACTGTATAACATTTTGTTTAGAAGTAATGTGTTTAAAGTAATTTTTGTTACTCATTTTTCTTCTATTAAAACATTTTATCACTTACGATCCCAACTTTCCATCATTTCAACTTTTCTTTATGATTGCTGACTGCTTACTAAGGGATGGAATGTAAATCCTATACTATTTCGGGACAAAAAACGTTACATTTGATTTAGATGTTGTGTTTACCAACAAACTTTAAAATACGTGTAAATTTATAGCTAACGATACGCTTCACTAAAAAAGATTCTATTATGGATTAAACAGGATTTGCTTAAAATTTTAATTTTTAATATACATATGTAAAAGATAATGGAAAAGATACAAGATTCTTTTAGTAGTTAATTTTCATTGAAAAAGTTACAAAATATGAAAAGAATTGTATTTCCGTTTTGTCTTTGCCGCGTATCGTAACGTCACTGATAGCCATTTGTAGCATTGATGAAGGAGTGAGCCCCTCATTTTCTTTACCGATATATAGTATTTTGAAATATCACGTGGCTTTCTATCGCAATTGTATCTTTGGTAATTAATACTTGATACCACGGTCGTATTTTAATACATAAAGTTTTATTCTGGTAATTTATAGAATTTACAGTTAAGTAAAAATAAAATATCCCTATGTGGCATTGTTTATTTTTCAGTTAAATCGCTTTTCATTTCATATATGGTGTTTAATTCTAGTTTTATGAACGATCAACACATGCAGATGACAGTAGAACATAATATACTGAAATAATTTATTATATATAGGAAATAATTTATTATGCCGTAACAGATACAATATATATAAAAACAATTCTTTTGATTTATGTATTATTTTATAAATTGTAAACATATTTTACAATTTATAAATATTTTAATGTTTACAAGTTTGAATTATATAAAATATGTACCTTTTTAAATATAATAAGGTAAAAAGGTAATGTTTTCATTCATTATTCACAATGGAATGTTGTGAAGATACAGAAACAACTACAAAACCTGTTGTAGATACGGTAAATCTTAAAACTTAAAATTAATATTTTCTTGATGAATTTATAAAAAATTTATAGAGTAATTATTAAATTTTTATTAATATAGTACTTTCTATTTTATTGTATATTTTAGCCAGAATCAGTGGCGATTGAAGAATCATCAATTTTCAAAGACACAAAAGTGTCACAAGATTTTCAAAAAGAAGAAATTTTAAGAGGGAGAAAAGGAGAAGGTGCTACAGAGAAAATACCAGTAGTCGCGGAAAAGATAAGAGAAAATATTACAGGGAAAATACCAGAAGTAACAGAAAAATTAGAGGAAGATATTACAAGGAAAATATCAGAAGTACGAAACAATGAAAGCTTGCTACTTACTAGTGAAATTGAAGCTATAAAAAATATAGAAGAAACATACTCAACCAATTGGTTTTATTACAATTGGAATAATTCTCCAAGATTATTATGCGAAGCAACTGCAGAATATCAGACAACTGAATCATATGAAAATTTTACAAAGGGTTGTCAGTGGTCTCCTGATAAAACATGTTTACTAGTACCTTCTGAAGATTTTAGGATTCGAATTTATGAACTCCCTACAGAATTATATTCTGAAAAAATTCCTTCAAATTTATCATCCACAAAATTTTCAGCAGCTTTAACAGTAAAAGAAGGAGGACTTATATATGATGCTTGTTGGTATCCTTTTATGAATTCATGGGAACCTGCAAGTTGTTGCTTTTTAAGTACAAGTAAAGAAAGTCCTATACATTTATGGGATGCTTTTAATGGTGAATTAAGAGCAACTTATCGAGCTTATAATCAGTTAGTAATATAAATAGTTTACCAATATATTTATATTTTCATTAAGTTTTTATTAAATATTCTATTCTGTTGTTAGAGTTGATGAAGTAGAAGCTGCAATTAGTATTCAATTTATTGACTCTGCTAAAGAAGTATGGGCTGGCTTCAAAAATGCTTTAAGAGTGTTTAATGTGGAACATCCAGGTCGCCAAATAAATACCATTCAATTTAAAAGAGATTTTCCAAATGTAATAGGTCTAGTTTCCTGTATTCGAGAAAATCCAATTATGCCAGGATTAGTTGCTTTTGGTACATATTCTAAGAACATTGGTAAGTAAATGATATCGATTATATTTCATTATGAAAATATCACTAATGCTAACAATATAATTCTGATAATTCACTTATATACTTTTGTTAGGTTTATATAGAGATGGGCCATTATGTACTTTTAAAACAGGAAGCGGAGTGACTCAAATTGAATTTAGCCCTTGTGGAACAAAATTATTTTCTGTAGTTAGGCGTAGTAATGAATTTTTATGTTGGGATTTGCGTAACCCAGGTAATGTTCTGTACTCCCTTGAAGGACGCCAGTCTGATACAAATCAGAGAATTCAGTTTGACATTACATCTAATGGAGATGAAATAGTTTCGGGTATGTTAATAAATAATTATTAAAATATGTTATATTATTGCAAAGATAATTCCTCTTATTATTTTAAATTTTTTAGGTGGTACAAATGGAGATATTAAAATTTGGAAATTACCACAAAGTTCAAATTGCGAAGATCTTAATGCATCACATAAAATAAAATTATCATGTGACTGTATAAATGGTGTAAGCTTGCACAAAAGTTTACCCATCATTGCTACCAGTACAGGACAAAGGTTTTGTGATAGCCTACCACAAGGTAGGGACAATAGTGTACGACTATGGTTGTGTTCTTAACTTGATAGTATAATAAACTATTGTAAAAATAGATACAATTACTATTTTATATATATATGGACCTTTCATGATTTGATATATGTATAACATAGATTTTTAAATAAAATATTTATATGATTGCATTTTATTATTTAACTATACAGAACTAAGTTTATCTACGTAATTTTTAAATAAATTGAGTATTTACTTGTACCAATAAATGACATAAAAGTGAAATTTTTAATGGATATAAAATTTATAATAAAATACATTTATAAATAAAAATGATATTTTTATTTTTTAACTTTTTATAATTGAATAACTCTAATTTAAAAGTAAATTAAATAAATGTTTGTAAATCAATTTCTTATTATTTCTAATGATTTCTAGAAAAAATTATGTTTGAAATATTTCAATTTATTTCAAATACTTTATTTACGAATACAAAAGTTCAAATCTAATTACTATAAATTTGGTATTTTCTTTTAATTTGTTTGATGTGTATATTTGGGAGGAAGTACAACAAACGCGTACATGGTAAGTACGTGCATTGAAGTAGCATATAAAGGAAGTACAAAGCTTTTTAAAAATTATTTCAAGCAAATATAAAAGTTATAAATATAAATAATTGAATTGAACCTGCTAAAATTCATATTTAAATAAAGTCAAATAATATTTTGCTTATAAATAGAAATTGTTAATGTTTTTAAATAGCATTAAACAAATATTCAATTTTATCTTTGTTCTACCTACATAGTCGTGGATCTGTACATTACAATTTACAATGTACATTAGTGCGTCACAGTCGAGTGAGTCGAGTCAACTTCAGTTTTAGTTTAATATTTGAGCATCACGTGGTAGGGATACATATTTTGGCGGACAGACGATTTTTACTGATACGCATTTTTCGAATTGTATTACGCAGTTTACAAAGTGCCTCTATAATTTAGATACGTAACAAAATAAAGGATATTTTTGTCTTAATAATTAACATAATTCCTTGATTAGATGTAGCGAAAATCTATTGAAAACGGTATCTGAAGTTTACGTGCACTTTGCAAACTCGCCGGGAATGTGAAACGTTAAACTGTTGTATACCCAATTGTATCTCTTTCCAAAAACAAAACTTGTTTTCGTTGGTTGCATTGTGGTTTCCTGACACAAAGAAAAAAGCGGGGAGAGGGAAAAAAAGGTAGGAGAAAGGAAAACGTAAACAGAGAAATGAAGAAAGAGCTGAAGTAGAAGGTGTGTGGCAATATGCGCTGTGTATTAATGCGTACTAATACTTAATAATTGCTTACTACAACCTGTTTTCTCGGCTGTTTGTAGGAGATAGTCTTTGCAGATATCGAATGTCTATAAAAAAAGATTTCCGAAAGGAATCAGTAAACGATTTCATTTTAATTTCGTGTGATATATTAGTAAGAGCGCAGAACATCTTATTTTAATTTTCGTGGAAAATTCTTCGTAAACACATTTTTGATGAGATGAACGAAATTCCATTGTAATTCTTTGAAAGACGAAGATTTGTAGAATGGCTTCTAACATGCAATCTTTCCCGCGAATGCTGAAAATGCTGCGGGAAAATAGCAATATCAAGGAAAAACGTGAAGCTTTAACCTATATCCGCAGGTACGAATTTTGATATTCTTATCTGTAAATTCATATATATATATATATATTACCTTATTTTATTTATACCATATCATATTTTAATTATAATAATATTATTAGCTTTTTTATATAAAATATATTGTATTGTAATATGTAGATTTTGTTAAACTTGCTAATAATTATGTTACTTTCAGTAACAGTAAAAAATTAGAATCTACAAAATCTATTAAAGAAGAGCAATATAAGGAATTATGTAAACTGGTTATAGATGCATTTGCAAATGGAAATAATGACATACAGAATGAAGCATATGAAACATTAAATGTAGTTATTCAGGACTTCAAAGATCATACTTTAAATTTATTTGAAGCTATGTGGCAGATAAGTCCAAAAAATAGGTTTGTTTATATAAAATTTTAAATTTTAATAGTTTTTGTTAGTGGTAAACTATAATTTTATTGGTTTATGTAAGCATTAATAATTTCAGTAACTTCTTTCAATCATTGCAATTTCAGATTAAAAATTCTTAAGTTATTAGAGGTAGTTGAAGACAATGCTATATCAACATTTGCTTATGACGCATATGCTGTAAACTTCTTTAATAATTGTATGTGTACAATACAAACAAATACAATGCCATGGACGGCATCAAATGCATGCGTAGATAATCTACAAGCGTTGATAGATGCAGAAAGTAAGCCACTATCAGATGACCAAAGGGTAGAAGAAGAAACAATTAACTATTGTATAACTTTATTAAGAAGATTGTATAAAGTGGCTGCAACAACATCAGATATTAAAGTTCAAAGAGTATGTAAGCAATATTTGTAATATTACAAAAATATAAAAATACTAAATTGAATGTCTTTACAGTTTCATGCCCTGTTAATGGATAAAGTAATACTGTTAGCTTATATGGGTCATAAAAGACAAAGAGGTCCTGCTTTAAAACTTTTACAACAAGCTTTAGCTACAAATATAGTATCACATGTTCGTACTAAACTAGCACCTGCATGGACTCGTTATATAGCAACGTTACAGTCTACATACTGCAAACGTATGTTACTTTTAGTATCTACATGTGAATTAGATTGGGCTACACAATGGAATGTTAGTATTCAGTTTCTTGGTGTGGACCTCCATCGTGGTGCTGGTTTAATAAATAATTTATTAAGTGTTGAAGAAAAAGCATTTAAATCTACAGATACAATTATACGCAGGTATATATAACGCTTATATCAATAATTATATTTTTCATTAAAAATTAGAAATAATGATGATAATATTTTATGGTACAGGCAAGCATTTCTTTCATGGAAATTACTGGTGGACAATTTTGCTTTAGACCCACAAGAACTTGCTACTGCTAGACGAGTAAAATTGTTATGCATTCCATTGAATGCCAAAAATAGTAAAACTGAATTAATAGCATTAACAAAGTTAGAAGTTTGGTGGCATGTAATTATTAAGCTTTATAAAGACATTCAAAAATTTGTTAATCCTGTAATCACACAGTTTTTAAATTTTTGTTTTGGACCTCTTGGAGATACACCATTATTATCTTCAAAGTTTGATGTGGTAGCCTCACCAGGAAAAAGATTTTTTAAAACAAAAGTTGTTGCTGTGGATGCTTTATGTCAACTTCTTGTCACAAAACAAGATAGTTATACTGCTCCAATTTTGGAAGAAAGACTTCCGCATCCTATATCTGATGTTGTCTTTCGAGAATGTTATAAAAGTATAATTCACAGTGTAGGAGAAGCTCTGCTTGTACTGAGCCAACTTACAAATGCAGAAATGAAAAACAGATATCAATTTGGTAAAATACTATGGACAAGCTTGGTCAGTTATGTAAAAATTAAAATTAGATCAGAATCAAAAGTTGCAGAAAAGGTTGGTTTAAATATTATTAATGAAAAATACATGACTGTTTTAAAATACATTTATATAAAATAATTGCTAAATGATATTTTACAGGAAATTATGTATAAAGATATGACACGAGTTATTACAGAATTAACAAACTATGCTGGGGATAAACCAATGATTAAAGATTTGATTCTTGACACAATCTTATTTGAAATTGCTGATTTAAGTACAGATTTTGATTTTCAAGATGATACATTGTCAAAATTGGTATTCAAATTTCTACAAACATCAATTCTAAATAAAGCTGAAAAGTGAGTATTGATACAAATATATATTAGTACTAATACTAGTGCAACATATGTTATTGTTATAAAAAGATGCACTGAAATATATTATAACTGTCTCTTTAAGGAATCATTATAAAGCATTAAAATGTCTTTTTTGGCAATGTATTAAGTCTCAAAAGAAAAACGTGTATTATTTACATGCATTTAATTGTCTGAAAGAAATGCATGAAAAAATATACTTACTATTAAATGCAGAAGATAAAAATGAGTAAGTTATAGGCAATTTAAAATAGTAATTAATATTAATTATAAAGTTAATTTTATCTTACCTTTTTATTATTTTTACAATATTTTCCAGATCTGTTATTCTTGAATTATGGTTTATTTTGGCATGTGTATTAGGAGAATACATGAGTGATATACAAGAAATTAATGAAGGAAGTACTACAGAACATAACTTTAAAACTGTTGAATCTATTGTAGCATTTCCATTTATGTATATACATTTGGAGGACCACAAACAGGTTAATTTTATTAAATAATTCATAACTTCTAAATTACATATATAAACTTTTATCTTAGTTTGTATGCTATTTATGGTAGGTTCAAGAAGTAGCAAAGGCTTGGAAATGTTTATATAAGCATTTCGAAATGCGAACAGATCTTATAACAACAGTAAAATCAAACGAAATTTTGTTAAATATTGCAAGTATTATGCAACATTGTTTAACAGAAAATGGAGGGTCTTCTAATCTTATTTTAAACTGTTTAGACATTTTGCTGAAAACTATCAACTATAAGCTTTTATTGGGTATGTTACTGATTTAACGGAAGTTTGGAAAGAAACAACCTTAATGAATGTATAAGATAAATATTTAATTTTCAATCTAACTTTCAGCGAATACAGAAGTTCCATCTATTATACATCTTATCGTGGATCTTGTCATGTACTTTTTATCCCATAAAAAAACTAAAGAATGTGAACGTGCTCTTAAAGCACTGTCAGCAGTAATTATTACTATCTATGGATATAATGCAGAAAAAGCAATATTATATTTGCTCGTTTGTAAACCTGCTATTGAACTCATGCTTCAATCTGAATTAGAAATGCTACATAAAGAGGTATACACATACTTTTTAATATAGTTTTATATTTAGTTGATATAATATTCATTTAATTGATGAATATTCTACAATATTTAATTGAATATATAATAAAAATAGAATTAACCTTAAAATATTTCATTTGTAGATAGCAAGTACATGGGAAAGTGTAATTATAATTTTTAAAGGACTTGGTAAACTAATAAATTATAGTCTTCTTTCATCTTACAAAAAAATAATTATTAAAGCATTAAATCATTCAAGTCTTGATATACAAGTTCAAACAATGTCTCTCTTCCAATTGAAAAATGCGTTATGTGATAGTCCTAAATTAATATTGGAAGAAATTGAAAAAGAAGTAGGGAAAAATAAGATATTAAGCGAGGCTGAAATTACAAAAATGAAAAATGATCAAATTGAAAAGTCACTAAACCAAGTAAGTAGTGGTTTCTTAAAAGGAACTAATAGCCAAAAATTAGTTAAGGAATCAGAACCAGTCAAAAATACAGAAAAGAAAGTATCAATTGACACCGAGTCACAGGTATATACATATATATATATATATATACAGGAATTTATGTAATAATTGTAAATATGTTTCTTCTGTAACTGTTATACTTTGCATTTTTTCAATTACAGGATTATGTTTTCATTAAAACAAACTTAAAGTTTGATGTCAATCGCTTGACAGAACACCAGAAAGAGTCTTTGAAACGAAGGAAAGAAGATATTGCAGCATTGTATAATGATTTATCACAATCTTCATCACAAGATACTCAAAATTTACAAGAATGGTTTGATAAAAAAAGTAAAAGTTTAGGAGAAGCAGAGAAAGATCATAACAAAAAAGATAATATTTCAATAAGAAATATGTTGGATGATGATGCAAATAAAGAAAACAAAATTGAAATGAAGGAATTAGAAGCAGTTAGTAAATCAATTGCTGAAAATGATACAAAATCAACAGACAACGTTGAACAAAATATACCATTAGAATCCATACAAAAAGCAAAAGATAATGCTTACAGTAATGAAAATTTGCTTATAGAAGAAGATCAAATGATAACGGTGAAAAATGCTTATGACAATACAGATCCAGAAACTTCAGCAGATTTAGATGCTAATACACAAGAGAAATCTTTAGAAAATAAAGATGACAAAAGTCTATCTCCATCTATGTTAGATAGTAGTAAACGACGCAATCGTTATAATGTTGCTGTAAAGCCTGTTACTCCGTCAAAACTTGAAGAAATTATTTATAATCAACCGGGACAGTCAAACACAAATAAAATTTTGCGAAGCAGCTTAAAGACGAAATTAATCCACGACAAGTCTGAAATAATTAATAAACAAAAAGCACCGGAAAATGTAGAAAATAAATTGACCAAAGAAGAAAAAAGAGGTATTAAACGAAAATCAATTTCAGATAGTGAAAGCGAAACAACTAATGCGCGTCAACGAAGGAAAGTTCTCTTAACGGAGACAGCTAGTGATAGCGATAGGTGTGAATCTGTAGAAAATGATAATGCAGCAACGAGTGTAATAGCAATTGATGAAGCGAATTTAAGCCAACGTACTAGGAATGAAATATCTCGTTTACGTATAAATATGGTATTTGACAGTCCCTTATCACGTAGTCGGCGATCCAAATGTTGTGATGATAAAAAGCAACCAGAAGAAAACAAAGGTGCTAATATTGCAAAGAGAGAAGCGAAAAATAGAGGCAGACCTAGGAGATCGGATAAAGTTGAAGTTAAAAAAGGTGAAGATACAAGAAAGATCTTACAAAATAAAAAGAGTGGATTAGAAGAACAAAGAAAAGTCAAAGAAAATACAAAAGAAGAAACTGCAGAGACAGAAGTTAATTTAAAAAGTATACCAAATAATAAGTGCGATTTACTTAATACCGAAAGAGCTATTGAAATTAATGATACTGTTCAAAATATTAAATTTACTGAAGGTAGAAGTCACACTCAAAATGATATGGAAGATGTAGTAGAAGATTCACAAGCATTATCTAAATTAGATAAAAGTAAATTATCAAAAGTAAGAATTGAACTTAACAAAATTGAAGATACAAAAGCTATTTCACAGAATAAAAAGAATTCATTAGAAGGAGAAAAAGAAGTAGGGGAAAAGAAACAAAAAGAAAATGTACAGACAGAAATTACTTCAAAAAGTATATCAGATGATAAATGTGATTTACTTTATACAAAAAAATCTACTGAAAATAATGTTGAAGTAGTTAATAATAATAAATCATATAGCGAAACACAAATTTTAAATCAAGATCTTAAGTCCATAGAAGGAAAAAATCAAACTCAAGATGATGCAGAAGATATAGTAGAAAGTTCCCAAGAAACATTAGAATTGTTAAAAAAATGTACTGAAAAACAATGTTTTATTAAAATTAATAAAGTGGACGATATTTCTCCTTTGATGAAATGCTGTGATGCTACAGCTGAGAATGAGGAAGTAGCTAAAATTGTTTCAAATGATTGTGATGACGACAATATCAAAGTTCCTAAAGATAATGTTAAGGAATTTGAAGAAACCAATGAAATCAGTATCAGTGAACCAAAGATTTCAACTCCTATTATTGAAAATAACTTATGTGATAATGAAAAGGATAGTGTATCTGAAATGCAAAAAGTAAATGATGGATCAGCGTTTAAATCCTTGCTTGAGTTAACATCGCCTAAAAGTAATATCAAACGCCAGACAAAATTAAAAACCTTTTCAGCACAAGGACGTGCAGCTCATATGTTAGGGTTAGTAACAAAACAAGCAAGAATGGAAGCTGAAGACCATGTAATAAATTTAGATGAAGAACATACAGTTAAAAGAGTAAAATCCAAAGATACGGACAATGATATGTTGCTTGGAAAAAAAGAACAAGCACCTATGTTGAAAGAAGTTGATAAAATAACAGCAACATGTAGCAGCAGACAAGAGAAAATTTTTAATAATATGAGGTCAACAGATTATTGTTCTTCCCCTCCAATAAAATTATTTTCTAATTTGAAAAATGATGGAGAAAAAGTTTTCACAAAAGCTGACAAATCAGTAGATTGCATATCTGCACAAACTGATGCTCAAACTGATAAAATAGGTGAAGAAACCATGCTTCAAGTAGATGAATTGCCAATTCTAGAATGGTCAAGTGCAAATCCACCTTCATTGACTGCATCTCCAAGCGCAAGTATATTGAAACGTCAACGTCAATATATTCCAGAACCTGATCCTGAAGCTGTAACTCCTAGTAAGGTAATCTTTTTCAAATGTATAACAACAGGCTATTTGATAAAATATAAAAATATGATTTTATTTATAATTTTATTTATAATTTACATATTTTTATAATTATATTGATATAATACAAAAAATAAATATTTTTATAAAATAAATATAATAGATATTTTTTAACGTAATTTTAGAATCCATTAAGACATGTTAATTGTGATATATTATATTTTATTATAGCGAAAAAGAGTAAGCTTTGCGGATCCTCCAGTTTCAAAGGAAATGGGATATGAAATTACATCTACTGACTCAATCTATAAAGCTACTAAATTTACTTCACGTGGACTAGTACGTAAGGATTCGCCGTTAAGGTCAAAACAAATTAAGCAGAAATTGGTATCAACAGACTCAGATAAGTTGGAAAAAGATGAAGAAACTGATGTGACAAATGCATCCGAAGTTGACATACAATGTGAAAGAGAAAACGAATTATTGACAAAAATAGCTGAAGAATTAGAATATTCAGAGAATGTTACTATAGATACTGATGTGCAAATGTGTAATTCTGTAGAAGATGAGTCAACAAATGCAGTTCCAATGCCAAATAATATTAAAATTAATAATTTAAATATTGAACTTGAAATTACCCAAGATTCAACGTCTTCCAAACATGTAAAACGGACATTTACAAGCAAAATAGATCAAAGTCAAAAAGATGAAATTTTGGAAGTATCAAAAGATTGTAATGTTAGTTTAGAAAATAATGAATTTGATCATTCAATGACACAGGAAGACATGTTTACTGGAATAGATACTAAACATAATGATTTTGTTGAAGAAAGGACTTCTGATGTTGATACAAGCGCTATAGAAAATACATCTATTATGAATAATTCATTAGATCTGCTGAAATTCAATGTTCAGGACAATTCTATAATAAAACATTCATCAGAAAAACATGCGAATTCTGAATATTTAGACGATACAATAGATGCAGCAAACCTTACTGTATTGAATTCTTCAGCAAACTCAGACGAAATTTTCTGCGGAAAATTAATAAGGACTAGTACACAAGCAACTGAGAATATGCAAGAGAATATCCAAGAACAAGATACTCTACCCGTTACAGATTCAGTATTTGGAAGCTTACCTTCAAGTCAAGACGGTGAGAATACAAGCGAATTTAATGTAGAAACTCCACATGCAGAATTATTAGATTCTATTCAACCTATATATCCCACATTAATACAGTGTAAAGAACCTATAACATCTATCATTGATCATTTGACTAATCCTCTTTGGGTGCAACATTTACTTAAGTGTTTTAAACATAGAAATGTTCAAACCATTGGAGATCTCGCCCAATTATCTGAACGTGAAATAAACAGAATTCCAGTAAAGAGTAATTCAAAAGTTGAATTTGTAAAAAATGTTTTAAAATGCTTTGAGAAAAAACATGCTGAAAAAGTATCAAATAACAACGAAGTATCATCTGTAAATATTAATGTACCTGCATCTACACAGAAAGTAACGACCGAAGATCAAGCGATAAAAAGCAGCACTGATGAAATACGTAATGAATTAATAAATCATATACCATTAAGCCAGTCAAGCTCTAGTACAGTTTTTAACAATGTTGTAATCGATAAGAATGCATGTAAGATGTTTAAGGAAACAACAGAATCAGCTTCAAATGAATTGTCAAATATGCTTACAGTTGATGCTTCTAAAACTAATTCTCAAGCAATGTATGAAGTTGCACAAACGACTGGATCAGAATCATCAAATGTGACAACTACGTATGTTAATAATAGTATTAAATTATGTATTTATTCTTCTTTTCTTTATGATGATTGTATAACAAAATTCTGTTTTTATTTAGACAAATTACGAGTATGCCAGCATCATCTAAGGTTACCATTTCTACATCAGAAAATGATACTGAAAATTCTAGCTCTTGCGCTAGAAATGCAGTGACAACAACACAAGCAACAAAAACTGTTGGAACCTGTACTAGTATTGACTCTATTTATCTATCCAAAGCAGGAGCGAATAAAGCGACAAAATCGGTTGCAGCACAAATGGCTTTGGAAGACCTTTTGGATGAGATAGATGTTAACTTAGTGCTAGAAAGTGCAGTAAGGAGATGTACTCCAGAAAAACTTCTTCTACAATATAAAGTAAATATTTTGTTTGTATTTCCATATGACGTTTCATCACAGCTCTAATGCTAATTAAAAATTAAAAGATATTTAGCTGAAAATATACAATTATTTGTTTTTGCAGAACAAAATGAGACATGTATCACAGGTGGAATTGGAAAGTGAAACCATCAGAATGCTTGGCACTGAAAATAGAAAAAATTCTAATGAAGTAATATTGAAGATGGCATGCCGTGCTTGTGGAGTGAATAAAGTTTTGCTTCGGCTTCCTGATATTTTCAGTGCTGACAAACAATTTTTTGTAAAAGTATTGAATACATATAAAAAAAAGATAAAGACCAGTGATTGTTTGGATATTCTCGATTTTAACGAAGTTAAGGATGCTGTTTATGAAAAATGTATATCTTCAGAACTTGCTGAAATGTTGTCCAAAAAATTGAAAGAAGAAGAACAACAGGGGATAAGGAAGCCTATGACAGAATTATCTAGTTTAAACGCTATGTTAAAAAGAATGCCAATGGATGTAATCATTAGCCATACAGTCGCAAATGATGAATTAATACCACCGCGTGTCGTTTTAGATATAGCATTGCAAAATAATAGTCCAGCTGACATAGCGCAAGCTTTGGAATCTCAATCTTCTCCTGTTATGGAGAATATTTTCAGTAAACTTTGGTCTTCCCAGTTTGCAGTCGAATGTATCGAACAATTCTGTGAATCGAAAGAGGATTTATTAAAGATTTTTGAAGCAGTCAGTTCGAAGTTCAGTCGGGAAGATCTTCTCCAAGTATTCTATGAATCTATGAAGGCTAAACTAATGGTAAAACAAGAGAATGACTAAAACAAGTGTTTTTATTTACTGATCGATTCATGATCTTTGTGTATGATATTTATTATTAATATTATTTGTAATTCTCAATGATATGATCCTTGACAACACTGACATGTATTATAGTATCGTTTTCTTCGCAAATTAAATTTTACGGAGAAATCTATCGATAGTATTATGTTATGGCATGACATATATTAACAGCTTTGTACTAAGATATAGAAGGTATTTATTAAGAGAATAATTGTCTCAATGATTTAATATCTTAAAATTCTGGTTGTAATTATATCGAATACCATCAATATCTGACTTAACTAAATATGCTTACTATAGTTGTTATGTTCTCATGTATTGTTTATTATGTAAAAAAAACAACATTTTTATTTAATTTTCGATTATTTTTACATTTATTTCGTCTATTTCGTAAAGTCAATAATGTAATATGCAATAGCTCCAATTATAATTGGACATATTATTTTTATCGATGATTTGTAATTCCAATTTTGAGAATGTAAAAATAGCTACTTTGTATTATGTGATTGCTAGATTACTCATACAGAGAAGTACTTGAGACGTGACTATAAATTGAACCTTTTTGTAAATGTTATGTCATATAAAAGAAAAATACCCTCTGAGCAAGTAAGGATACTCGATAAGACTTAATGCAATAAAATACTGACTGACAGATTAATAGAATATGTTTCATTTCAAACGATGATCGTGCCACTACTTTGATTTTGGTGCGTTCAAAGAAAAGTATTCTATTTCAGTTAAAGTTAGAAATGAAAATTCAACTTATATAAATCTACTATACAAGCTACACATACAACGTCTATTAATTTTAAAGTATACAATATTGTAAATATTACGGATGTAGATTAACTGTAATAATAATTGTTGAAAAAATACCAATATAATCAGTTGGCTATGTATTGGTTACTATGTTGTTAATCTGTTTAGAAGTCAAGGATCAAATATGAATATTTAACACCTAGTTCTTACTAAATTGAGATGGAAAATTCAAGTCATAGTTTTCACAAGATTCCTTGTCTTAATTTAGGAAGAAAGGAAGAAAAAATTTGGAACAAAGTTAGAAAAAAGCTTTTGTTTCCATGTAAAAACTGTGTTCAAACTTTAAAGTATTTTGCACAGACTGGTACTTCAGAGATTATACATTTAAGTACTCTTTTTTGAAAAAAATCTATTTTATAGGTAGTCTTTTGCGACTGTTTGCATTGAAAATAGAGGAGAAAGGAAGGATAAAAGCATAAAACAATGCGTATGTATTTTTAAACGTGAATTGACCAAAAGACAGATTCAAATAAGTTCATATTTTTTACTGAAAGCTTGTTCATAATTAACAGTAACTTGAGAAGTTTAATTGCTGATATTAAAAATATCTTATATCAATAGATTTCATGAAATCTCTCATTAATATTAATCGTATCTCCACTGATTGTAATAAAAGCCAGCTATTTTTATCAAATGCTTTATTATTCTTTAGGATGTATATGAATATGTATAACATCTCAACATTACATGATCTGTGAATGAGAAAGTTGTTATTATTTGACTGTTACCATTCTTATGTTATTATCAATTGCCAGTTATTTTCTTTCGTGCAAATAAGTAAATTTAATCGTTAAAATTTTTCTTGCCATGAGATTCATCTGCAATGGATATTGAGCGAGTACTAACAATTGATTTGATTTGACATTTTCATGTTGAGATGTTACATAGTTTAGAAGTAATGTTGTACATACGAGATAGGTACCTTGACAGACAAGATGCACTTGTACCCGTCATATCGCTATAATAATGATAAAAAAAAGTACACATATAGTAAAAAATATAAAAAAAAAGAACGTTAAATATACAATAATGGATGGTTATGAACATTTACTACCGATTATAAGGAATGATAAGCTTTAAATATTAGAAGTAAGCATTTTTACAACGTTCTTTAGATATAATAACGACATATTTATCGTTATAAGCGCATGCTAATATCGATGTGAGATGTACGAGTGCCTCGAACAAGCAGATAATTATACATTTTCAAAGATTGACATTTTGCAAACGTTCGGGTCTTACTTTACGAAAAACAAGATCTAACGGCAACAATAATAATTTTTCATTAGTGAAAATCTATAGGTAGGGATAAATCGATATGTGTTTATGATTAGTCATTTTCTCCGTATGTCTCACAAGTTAGTGTTTTAAGTAAAATATCTTAAAAAAGGCAGCTTGCTCCTTTCTGCGTTACAGTTTGGTATGATTTATCAGTACGAAGGAAAACAAAATTTCTTCAGTTTTATTAATTAGAATTTATGTTTTAGAATTTAATTTTCGGAAACTTATTTCTCCAATGAACGTTCTAGCCGTTAATTTTTAAAATGAAGATTCTAAAAGAGAAAGAAAATAGAAAAAAAAAGAAGGGAAGAAAGATTAATCGAAGGTTGCACCAATTGTTTCTTTTTTAGGATTAATAACTGCAAAAGCAATTTTGTTGCACGTATCTTTCCAAAGAAGTCTAGTTTACGTAGTAATTTGTGGCTTTTAAATTTTCAAGATTTCTTAATTGGAAAAGTCCGTATGTGATAAAAGTAACTATTTATTTATTCGTGTGAATATGAAATTTAAATTATTGGCAGATATCGTACTTCTCTTTATCTAATCTGATCGAAAGGAGCTATATACTTCTGCTAATGCATTAACCATATACATACGTGTAAACGATTTCAGTTGCAGTTTAAACGGTATATACATAGGTTTTCTTGGGTCTTAAACAATATGATACACGTAACAATGATAAATTGTATAATAGATTATACACGTATCCATGTGTGACCTGTAATGATAAATCAATATTTTATACAAATTGATAAGACACAATAAATGAATTTTATAGTCGACCTGTATGCATTTTATCTGAAAACCTGCTTCGCAACACTTGCAGACATTTCGCGAGTGATTTTGATTTTCTCCATTTCTATTTTTAAAAGCAAAGTTGTGGTCGTTTTCGAAAAATCGTTCAACTACAATTATTATATCGTTCATGCACAAAGATTACAGCGGTAATGTTATCAAAATTCAATTCGTATTTATATTTTATACTTATAAATTATTTCATTTGATCTTTTTTTTATTTAATTGATTTTAAACAACGACAGAATCCTCTCTCGCAAAAATGTAGGTTTGCCAGCGTCTTTACTTTTCATTTCGTCTTAAAACATCGATTTTGAAACGCGAAAACAATTCTTTCCGTATTAATATCTATCATTTATAACAGCGAGTATCTATTTTTAGCTACGATGCTCCATAAATACGTTTTCGTGTAAAGCCGTAATCGCGTACGCGTCTTATTTGAGACATTATCCACGCTTATTGGATCGAAATCAGAGAGATACGCGTTCAATTATATTTGAAATTGTATATTCCCAAAGAAACTTGTATCAAAATACGATGCCCGCTCTTCGACGTCAGGGGATGCGCGCCATATTCTGCTTCTTATAGCACGTGTAATCGATACACGAAATCCAAAGAGTTATGTATTTATTATTCACATTCTATTTTTCGTCGAACAAACGTAGAGAAAAAAAATGCTATACGTATGATGTACGTGTTATGAAACAAATCATCGAATTAAATCGTACGTGTATTTGTAGGAAATTCGAGCGTGCAAAAGTGCATAAAATATGCAAAGTAAAATTCTCGTTATAACATTTATCATACGAGGCAAAACTTTATTTAGATTCTATTTTTCTGGACGTGCTCGGTAGAATATAAATTAAAATATAAAAAAAGCACATACGGACATCTGTTTTTTTTTTTTTTTTCAGCAATGACCGGAAAGAAAGGCTGGTAATTATTAAATCTATATTGTTATCTATATTATCGAAAATTATTAAAATTTTCTTTAAGATCAAACAGAAACGTCGTTTCTCATTTATTTCAAAGTACTATAATAATCTTTAGCATGAATAGAAGTTTCGAAGCTATTAACTGACTTACTTTTAATAAAGAAACATAATGAAACTTATGAAACTAATTATCTTTGTATTTATGAAGGGAGTATAAGTTTCAGAAATATCTATCCCGAAAAAGCGAAGGGCCTAATAAATCTAAATTAAAATATTCACATTTTTCTTTGTTTCGTCCAACACCTGTTTGCAACGCCAAATATTTTGTTACAACATGTCTGTGGCAGTGTCAAATATTAGAAATTTATCGATATTTCGTGAACTCAGTTTTCAATACTGAACAATAAAGTTATCAGGATAAATACCATAAAAATGTCGATATTTTTAATATGCTATCGTATCTGTATCAAGCTGTGATCTTTATTATTAAATCATGACTTGGCCAATCGGTTATTAAACGACTAAGGAAAGCGATAAGTAGTTTAATTACTTGGCTTATAATGGCTGTACTCGGAAAAAGAGTAACGTCACGTTAGTGGGAAATGCTCGAGAATTTGTAAAACGAAGAAGCCCGTTTTATAAAAATGTTAATGCGTGTGGCAATCGAATATCGTCGAACAATATCGTTAAAATTATCGTTAAATAAAGAGAAAGAAAAAGGATCGAAGAAAAGTGTAAAGTGTTATATAAAAAGTATCATTTTTGATAGAGTGATTTAAGGCTTAAGGAGAGAAAGGGTATTTTCCACTGTTTTTAAAACAATATGACACTATATCCGGGCACTGCATCGATCCATACAGTTTTACACAGGTCAACATCGGCGTAGCGCAATTTTTTTTTTGCAATCGCACACTTCCTTTTTTGGTAACACTTTTTTTTCGTCCACATTCTGTGACTTTTCAACGCCTAACGTATTTTCACTCTCTCGTTTCTTTCGTATTTATGCAGCGTGATATCTTCATTTCAACGAGGGATTTATAAAATCGTTTAAATTACTCTGACATAAAGATACATAGAATAAACAATTTAAAAAGTGAAAAAATAGGTACGATTTATACAGGCCAGTTCGAGGAAAGATATACCGTGACTGTATAAACTGCTATATGCTTTTGGATCAGAGTTTCAGAGGGATATTGCATAAAATTCGTTCGTTTTCAAGTTACTTCTTTGTTTATTATTTTACCAAGAGAATGTTCGGTTCGTGCTCTTTTCCATTAATAGTCATTAAACAACTTGATGTTCATTTGTTTATTCGATATTAATTTTGGCGAATTCTCTGTTTATTCGGATATGAAACATAATTAAATAAAATAGTAATCTTCGATAATTAATGCAAATTTTACATTATTACAATTATTCCGTTACGTCAGATTTAGTACACGTTTGATAAATGCGACTGAGTATCGTTATACGATATTAAACTAAATTTCAGTAGGATTTAAATTTGACACGGTGTTTAATAGCTGACTTAAACGGTGCATTATAATTAATGGTTTATTATACGCTTTGTACAGAATTCTTTGGATGTATTTTATTAAAAATGTTATTCCATCGTAGTTTGACGTTTTCAATGTTTCAAAAATCGAACATGAACTTTGTGATAAAAAGTAAAAATAAGGATACTTTAAAACAGTATTTTTTAAATGAAAATTATCATCCGCATTTTCACGTCCTTTACACGTTTCCGCACAGATAGCTGCGTTGCATACATCGAAATTCCGGCGCACGAAGATAAAAACGGACCAAAAAATTTCCACGAAAGATTACGTTTTCATGCCTGTTAATTATACAACCATTTCACCGCGATTCCCTTCCCTTTACCATCTATTCCCCTTTTCCCTTAAAGGAGCATCAGAAGCTAATTTCAGACAGTTTCAAACCCCAAGCGAACTGGAAAATAAAACCGCGAAAAGTTACCGACAGCTTTCGCATTTCCCCTCGGAACAACCTCGGTATACCTATCCTGCACAGTTCCTCAAATAAAGTCACAGAAGGTCTTTGTCCTCGATTCAATTATCAAGTGTCGCTGACAATGCGACTCGCTACAATGTGTCCGCTTCTTCGACGAGGGAATCAATGAGCTATTCATCGGCGGATAAAAAAAAAACACGCGAAATAAAAATAAACAGGACTAAAAATAAAAAGAAAGGCGAAAGAGAAGTCAAAAGTGCCAATAAAGTTTCCGCAGGAAGTTTTTCCTCGTTCGAGCAACCGAGTCATCGCGTTTTCCCGTCGACACGCAATAATCCACGGGCATATTAACCGAGTCGTAGTTAAAAAATCACGTCGTGTCTCTTTCTTTTTTCTTCGTCTCGATTTAGCTCCCCCTCTTTCTAGTCTCTTCTCTCTCTCTCTCTCTCTCTCACTCTCTTTTTTTTTTATCCGTTTTTCCTTTTCAAAGTGGTCCATCGGAGGAGGACGAGGTGTACACGGTACAGGAGATCTACGCATATTGCGTGATCCACCAACAGAAATTCTCAGCGATGGTGTGTGTACAGCGTGTACCATCGGGTGTAGGTGTGCTCTATGGGGGATGGAACGCCTGCGCGGGGTGAAATGTACCCTATATAAGGAAGCGGCCGCGTACATAGCCGGTATTCAGATTTGGCGAACCGCGTTGGAAGGACACTGTGACAAAGTTTACGAAATGGGTCTGACCGGAAACCACCTTGTCAGCCTCTTGCTCTACATCTTCGTCGTCAACGAGATCCGTCTTCCTTTGGTGAGTTTATGATTTTTCCTCTTTCCACTCCGTGCCATTCGGTCGTTTCGTCGCAAAGTACTTACTTAAGGTACTTAGCGGGCAATTTTTCTTTTTGTACGTGTTTAGCGTCAGGTGGCGAGCAAAGTTGCGAGAAATTGAGAGAAAGACGAAGTCGCTGTAAAGTTACTGGGATTTCGTTACGAACGGAATATGTAGAGTCGTTGGTAGCTTCTTTGGTATTCTCGTTCGTTAGTTTGTCCACGATGGGGTTTGTAATCGTTCGAGCGTGGTTCAATCGAACGAAGATCGTAAAGTAACGCAAATGTGTTCAGTTAAAAAATGGCAATAAACGTAACCATGGGTTTGTTGGATTTTAAAGTGGATCTTTTACGCGATATTTTGATGGCTAGCAATTTTCTAATTTTTCAATTTCTTAAGGTAACGTATCCTTTCAGACTCAGAAAGGAATACCTTAAGCTGATTGCGTGCTGCGATTTTTATTTGTGGAGTAAAAAATTTCATTTACGCAAGGGGCTTTCATATTTTTCTTGTAAAATTTAATAAAACATATTTTCACTTTTTTCTTCTATAGGATACAATGACATAGTTTCAACATTCTTGTTGCATTTTGCTACTTTATTAATGTAGTAGTAACATTACGGGAATAAACAAATTTTTAGAATTATTACGATTCAGGAAAAATCAAATTCTGTAGAAATATGCTGGGAAAAGAATTTGGTAGAAGTAACATAATCGTTAAGAGCGAATAATATTTAACGAACTACAACGTTAAACGAAAATTTAAAAGATCGCAAAAAACTATATTTCAAAATATTCAATAGAATTTAATAATTCTTCGAATATCGGACATTAGTGGAAAAGATTCGCTAAAATAACAATTTTTACTTGTAAAATAAATGATCAATATGTACGTTAATATACATTTATTTAATTTTGTATTAAATTAATTCAGAAGTTTACATACTTTCAAGAAATTTGTTATTTTTATGCAACACAATTTTTCCAATGTTTTTGAGTTACATCTTTTATACAAATATATCTTTTATAGAAATTAATAACAAAGAGAAAGAAATAATTATTCAGATGATTCGGAAACGTTGAAATTAACGAGCGTACAGAACACGAGAACTTCTTCATAGAGTACCAGTGCTTATTAAAAATTTTAGATCGCTTGAAATTTGATGGTTGGGTAATTAACGCTCTCAAAATGCGATCCCAATTTCGCAACAAAGGGAATATCTTGATCAAATGGATTAGCGCTCGAAATACGGAACTATAGAGATCGAATCGCATGTTCTGCTAATAATTAAATTCCGTAGTTGAAAATTGGTAATCTTATTCCGACTTGTCCGCGTGAACGATTTCCTTCTTGCCACAGCGATCGATTAAAGAATTTTTCATCTTTAATTGAAATTATATTATATCTGGTTGATTAGATGGTTCACCATTTGGGAAGAAATCGCAGAAACTTGATAGTAATCATTCCTCATGATTATGATGGCAAGCATATACATAGTTAACATGTCAATTGATACACTATAACATTGATACGGGGGTTAAGATGATTGATATCGACTATAATAGATTATTATTACGTTGATAGATTGTGAATCGCAATACAGTTCACTGATTCACGACTGTTCTAATTGCAGCATATAAATCTAGCAATAACTGCACTTTCAAAATCTATACGATTCCTAAATAATTCTAACACATTCTTATAATATTAATTTAACGCCTAATTAAAATCATGCGACATATTTTTCTACGAAAATAGTCCAAACGTCATGGGAAAAATATTATATTGGATTGGCAACAGTAAGCGAGTATGGAAATCTTTTAATAAATCGATCGATTCTTTGGTGATAGAATGCTTGATAACCGTACGTCATAATTGGCATTATAAGATTCATTGAATATTCGGAATATCATTTCCTTAAAAAGCTTCATTAATTAGTGCGTTTCTTTGCCGAAGGGTTTAATTCGCAAGTTTTTCTGTGATCCGATCTGAGTAATAAAAGGCACGTTTCAAGGGAGGTAAAACGATGGATAACACGGATAAAGTATAGAGATTCATTTCACTCGAGAAATTACAAGTAATCTTTGACGTGTCCTAAAAATTTCTTTAATTATTCTAATTAAAAGATTAATTCATTTTAGAAATATAGAAACATACATTCGATGAGAACACCGAACGATTCAATTGCATAAACATTTGTTGCAATTTTTCTTATAACTGATTCGATATAAAACGTTGAGTATCGTATATCATATACATGTATCATATAAATGTGCAATTTTTTCCGCAAATATTTATGTTGCCTTCTCCTTATATATGAATCTAACCCTCGTTTCCTTGTGTCAATTTGACGTGTTCTGATAAATGGGAGAAACCAATAATGCTACGTACATATCTTTATCTTATTCATGAACGATACGAACATCTTATTCATGAACGATACCAACAGTCTTATTCTTCGATATACGGAAATTTGATTTCAAATAAAAAATACGTAAATTAAATACTATCTATTCTCCATTATATTATCTTTTCTTGCCATTGAGTTAATTTAACATGAAAGAAGAAATCAATAATTCGTAAATACGAAATCAGTAGTTCGTTGTATCAATAAAATACAATCGGTCAGCAGATATGGAAGTAAAAATCGGTTTTAAAAATCTACTACTTTCTTCGAGATTAAATTATAACAGATCATGCAATACGTTTTTAATTAAAATCTATGTCATCTATACGACGAAAAAGAAGGGACAAATATTAGCTACACGTGTGAAAGAAAACAGATAGAAGCGTGGTACCTATCGTCCGAAAAATCCACGGTTTTTAATCATCGTCAGAATCATTTATTCGATGCTCGAGGGCGTAAATCATGACCATCGATGTTTGGATGGTGTACAATAAAGATCACGTAACTAAACCGATCGATCATAAAGAATATGAATTATAGATATTGCGCGATATTTTTATGCGATCTTTTACTAAATAACGAGTAGTATACTTGTTGAAGGATGCACGTGCTTTCAATGAAATAATTATTTACGATAGAAAGGAAATTATATAAAGTATTTTGAATTTTTAAACTGTACGCTCCTTCTATCAATCTTTCTACGACGCTACATCGATACTTTGTTAATTTGAGATAATGTATAAGTTCGTGTAGTCAGAATTCGAATGAAACTTACAATTTTACATAAAATTAATTAAGATACTATACTCGGACTTTTTCTTCTCTTTGCGTAAGAAGTTACACCGCGACAAGTTCTCGAACACGTATCTAAAACTTTAACATCGTGTTAAGTAAAAAGTTTCATAAATTTGAACAAATCGCTTACGACGAGACTGTTCTTCGACGCTTCGGTCGGTATCCTCGAAAACAAAGTCTCGTAGTTAAAAATTGCCATTTCCAATTTACTTTCCCACGAACAATTCTATCCATTTTCGCATATAAATAATTTCTAATATACCCTGTGTCTAGAATACCTATTTTTATTCATGGACATAAGAAAAGAAGACTTTTCTAAAGACGTGATGTAACACGCGTATAATTTCACTGTGATTACGAGATAAAAAGAAATAGTAAAAAGCTATCGATTTCTTACACAATGGTCCATTCGAGAACGCCATTGTTCTTTACTCTAGGCAATTCCCAACTCTATTCATCGTCAAGTTTTATTTGTCACAAAGTAGCGAAATTTTCCCAAGATCGCGACAACTTTCTCGATGCAGCAAGTTTTTTAATTTTACCGTGCAAATTTGTATAGAACGTCGATACTGTCGCTGATTCGTCTTAAAGTTCTCTAAGGCCATCGGCAAGCATCTTTATTTCTGCATCATCTTGTTCTTCATGTCCAATTTATCCTTTACCTGTACCTTTTCTCTCAGAGTTGTTTACTTTCTCTTCTATCGATTCTTTCATATTAACTGATATCAATAGTATCAAAGAAAAGATCATCCTCTAGAGAACATTATTTTTAACCTTTGTAACAGAGTCTCGTTGCTATTTCAAAATTATTTACCTTCTTGTTATTATTTTCTTACTGTACGCCAAATAATCAATTCAGTAAAAATGTGCTTCCGTGGTAATGTATTATATTCATTGCGCAATTAATAGGAAAAATAGCGTAAATAGGTATCGTTCGAGGTAGTTTTACTATCGTTCTTGCTCGTTTTACGCGTCGAGCAGGGGCAATTGCCAGCAAGGAAACGCGTTATCCTTGCAGGAAATTTAATTAGTTTTCGAGAGTGGTTATTCATTGTCTCTTTTATTCACCGCGACCTGTGGATGACACGCGCCCAACTTCATTTACATTCCGAATATCCTTTGGAAATAAACCGGGACGTGTTCACTAGTCATTCGATCATTAGCTGAATCTGGTTTTCATTATATTTTCTACTATTTCATAGTTGCCATCTCATGTTTAACAAACGTTCTGTTGAATCGTGTGTCGTGGATTGATTTTAATTGAGTAATCTTATTGGTTTCGAGACACGAACGACATTATAATTCGATGGAAAAATTACTGTATAACGAAACGATAGATCTGTTCGACATTGTGGACAAAAAGTTAGTGAAACGAAGTTCTGCTTTTGAGAAGATCGAACTCGATAAAGATGTATGTTTTTCAAAGTTAAAGTATGTTTTTTAAAGTTAAATGAAAGAATCAACAATTAAAATGATATATTTCGTCCAATTTCTTAAATTTTCGAATAGAAAACACCAAATGCTCGTTTACTTTTCTCACAGAGATCAATTAGTTTTGTCGTAAAGATACTCGCAATACGAAAGATTAAGCGAAACAGAATATTCTTTTCTTCGAGTTTCTCAAAATTCTCAAACCTCTTCTTGCAAACTTTTCGTGGTATCTACCAGCAAATATTCAGGTGGTATAAATACGTAGTTACTACCGACCGACATTTCACGACACACAATCCAGAACATTTGGCATTCGCACGGGAAATGGTAAAGCGTACGAAGTTTATCAAAGTGCAAATTCAAGTGTGATCCGCGATGAGGACCTTCTTCAAGACATCGCGCTGGCTTTTATCGACGATCAGTAATTTCCGTCTCGTGAAAGCGCGATGAGAGTCCACAAGAGAGTGGAATACACATTTGAAAACATGGTTGATCAAAGATAATGCTACCGGTGGCAACTAGCGTAACATCTGCTCGAGTACTTGAATAACAATTTAATTGTTTAACTTAAACGCATATTTCACAGTTGGTAATGCATGCGCGTAAGAATATTTTCTATAAATTCCATTAGCAGCTTTTGTCATTAAGAATGAATAGAAACGAATAAGAATGAAATTCAATATTGTGGAAAAAAGCAGAAGTATACCGATAGATTCGGAATGTATTTTCTAAACGAGGAATATCATATGAATATCGATTGGAAGTCAATAGTGGACAAGTTAATTAAAGTCGGCGATCTAGATGAATTTTTATGCGCGCAACTGTCGTCGGATATGTTGGATAATAATTGTCTTTTCTAACATCGTTTAAGAGCCAAACAATTCGATCAAAGCTAGATCAAAACTTCGGTATAAAAATTTCGCAAACGAATTGCAATTTTATCGGTTAATCAATCATAGTATCGAGTCGTCGACTAATAATTGTTCACGTCTACGCTCACATCCAAAATTATTTTCGTATCCCAAAACGATCAATCTTACTTCGAAACGGTTAGAAGTTTCCCACCAAATAATCGCAATTCCTTTTTCCCGGATCTTTAATTGAAATAACTAAATCATAAATAATGACAAGCGCGTTACAAGAAGAATAAAACCGAATTTGAATGACCTTTTCATTGGAACATTTGTTTCCACCCACTCGAGGGCTGCTGCCATTAATCTACATCGCTTTTAGCCCGTTCAAAATCGCGTAGAACAATTTCTTCGAAATTCCATGTCACGGTGATTTCGTCGAGTTTTGCGCACATTGGAGTCGGTATTCCGCGTATCGGACGATTTACGATTTCCGGTGAGCGGAAATATTTTCCACGAAGCAACCCTCGCGATGTACCGGAGTGCCGAAAATGGTCCAACTGAGCAGATTCTCGTTGACCTCGACTGTCGTGTTCCGGGAATCAAACGATAACGAAAAGGTCACATCTCTTTCGCCGGATTATGTGCGAAACTGGCTCGTCGTGCTTTTCGTCCGTGGGGTTTTCGCACGAACGAGCAACCATTGAAGGTGCGGACCTGTCCTTGCTACGTCGTCATCCATGATCCATCCCTTCCTTTCAGCTGATCCTTTTTTTTCCCCTTTGCAAACGTCACTGTCGGTTTACATGCGATAAGCGGAGAAATGTGATTCGCGTGGAAACCTTGATGAAACCCTGTTGAGTGAAACATAACGAATGATATTTCCATCTTTAACCATTGCGATTTTGAACACGTTTGGGAACGAAGATGGACTAGGATCGGAGCTCGTTAGCGGGGAATTGGCAAATTGCCTTGCGGAAATAGATTATTTGCATCGAACGTTCTTTATTCGTTGTCTTGTTTGCGATTTGTCGATCGGCAAGATTTGGAAAATTGCTTTTAGACAATTCACTTTCATGTATTTTTCTAACTCGTCGTTTACAGCCGCATCAATCACTATAACAGGTTATAGATTATCAATAATCGCTATTACTATCAGGTAGAATTATAAACTGAGCTTTGTAATATTTGCAAGAGATCGGTACGTTTTAAAAATTTCAGCAACTGTAGTGTCCGATCGAAATCTTTCGAGTTAGCTCTTATGAAATTAAAGTATGCGTCCAGCCTCGGAAAATTTAAGATATTTCTCATAAGAAACGTGAGCGGGATAATTAACTTTTTTTCCAAAAAAACAAAAAACAAAAAACAAAAAACAAAAAACAAGAAACAAAAAAAACAAAAAACAAAAAACAAAAAACAAAAAACAAAAAAACAAAAAACAAAAAACAAAAAAACAAAAAAGTTATGACATTATTTTTAGAAAATTGACTACCGCACAGAGTTTTAAAATTCAATACCTGTAATCGTAAAAACGATGAAAAATGCTACTGTAACTGTGTGTAATTCGATTTTAATTAAATACGCGCAAGCTAGTAATTAATTAGAGGACAAAGATTAATTTCTGTGAGGGAAGAAATACGAACGCCAATCTTTTGTAGTATTTGCATGGGACGTTATCAGACTATAGTTTAAAATATTTGTCGAAGCATAGAAATTTGGCTGATAGGTCTTTAATTATACGTGCACATATGTTACTGTGAGGAACGTTATTCAAACGATTTTGTCGATATTTTCTCGGTTAGTCTGTGAGGTTGGTGCAAGTGACAAGAATAAATCACGATACAAGAGCAATACGATTCACATCAGGTGACAACACGCGGCGTCCCTATAGTCATGATTAATATATTTTATTTATAACATTTTGTTCCTATCATTTGTTACATTCTAAATGAAAAGAAGGGAAATTATACAGAAACTATATTTTGGAAAATATTGTATAATATATAATATGGTTAATAGTTAGACAGATGATAGACAATAGATAATATGTAATAGGAAAATAAGGGTAAAATAAGATTGTGTCTGTGAACGAATGGACGTGCGTATAATGACTAAGTGAAAATGCAAGGCGATACAGAAGATAATTATGAATCGAGTTCTTTTTATTCCGCTAGGCTAAAAATAAACTCTGCTGCTGCTACTATTATGTAAAACTTAAATAAAAATTCCTCTCGACTATTACAACGAGTGCCATATTTTGGATATTTTATATATTTTTCTACGTCAATCTGTACATTTTTGCAATTTTGATCGTTCCAAAAAGAAACATCCACAACTTAGAAATTATATTTTAATTTGAAAACAAATAAAATTAAGTTACATAGCATAGAAGTAAAAATCTGTAAGGATCTTTTTCTTACACTTCTATGTATTTTATATATTCATTTTTATAAATAAATCTTCTAATGTCACGGAAAATTCCCACGTAATTTAATAAGGAATAACATGAAAGAAATCCTCTTTCTTTACATATCATTGACACGATCTTATTTTACCCCTGTCGAGCATAATCTCATTCGCAATATTACAGAGTCGATAGGCGGGTTGCAGGTTTACAGGAGTATTAAATCGATTTACGATAGGCGTATTCTTCGAACGATTTCTTCTGCGAGACCACGTGATAAGTTGCGATACGAAATGCTCGCAAGTCGGTAAAATAGAGAGACAGTTACACACGTAGAATATATACAATTGCACGTAAAAAAAAAGACGCGCGCGGAGGATGCGAAATGTTTGCGCAGTTTCTTCTACGAAGGAAAGAACTATGTCTCTCGAGTGGCTATTATCGAAACTCGTTCTGGTAAATTGGAAAACGCTTTGTCACTTGTCGCTTCAGTTGTCCAAACGATTTCCTGTCCCTCTGTCGGTAAATTCTAATCGGACAAGTTTCATACCGCGAAATCCATACCGACTTCGGAACCAATTTAAAATTTTACGAATGGATCAACTTGCGATACAACTTCCTTGCTGATTTAAGAATGCTTTATTATTTTTATTTCTGTACTTTTTGTATTTTACGATTTCTGAGATTTTAAGGAGTAGGCAATGAGAGATTCTCAATGCAGACATGGCAATACTTATATATAGAAATTAATAATGATACTTTCTGATAATTAATATTCCCACGTAATAAGGTAAAAGTAACTTTTCGTCTCTCTATATTCTTACTTATATTTGTAATCCGCCTATTACCTAAATAATAAATAATAATAAGCTTTTTGTCTCTCGTAGTATGAAAAAAATGGATAAAAAGTCATTTACAAGTCAAACAGAACCGTGTAAAAATAGCTACTGGAACCCATACATAATTTATTTTTTTAATTATTATTACTTTGATGGATTTATTTTCGATTATTTTACGACATATAAAAATGAAACAGATAAGAGAAATTCAGTTTAATTCTCCTTTCCCAAGGAAAATAAATATATCTCGATCAATGGAATTGGCTGTTTCCTTTGACAGGGATGATTTTCGCTCGGTTAATTTTGCCGGGCTTTCTCTGAGATCGTTCTTGATTTATGTAACGGAACGAGAAACCCGGTGACTGAAATAACTCAGGGGCAAGCCATGAAATTACAGAAACTTTAAAAGTTTATCCTGTTGAAACGAGATTCAAAAGTAAGGAGTCATCGTCTTTGGGGTTTAGAAACTCAAAGAACGCGCTTTAGAATTTCGCTCTTTGACGAATTGACATTCTTGTCATTTCTAAATATACGAAATATTAGGGCTGTATAGATTCTTGTTGACTTTGACGAGATGAATACGAGGCTTGTAATAAATTTTGCGAAACCCTTTGTGACCAACTTATGGAATTTTATTTTTAATACTATTTTTAAAATATTATTCTTAAAATCTTTAATAACTCATATTTCATAAAAATATAAAAGTATAAATATTCGCGGAGAAATATCTGACTGTTATAACGAATACTCAACATTGTGTGTTCTGTTATCTACAAGAGTCGAATAATGAACATGACGCGACGTAATCTGTTGAACAGTAATGAAGCTATTTCGTGGAATTGGACTAAATTGCAAAGACAATAGCTTAAAGCACAATTACAAAGTACACAGTTGCGCTTAAGTTATTATATGGTGGTTTAATTAGGTAATTCGTTGAAATATTCGTTTAATTTTTAAATGCCAGTCGAGCGTCGCTTTAGGAATGCAATTTAATCTACGTGACCAAGGGCAACGTTGTTAAACGTGTACGAAGAAAAGGGGTGAGACGAGGGTAGATTTAATGAGACACGCTCTTGATTATCGGCGACAATACCTACTGCAAGCTAACGTCAACAGTGGTTTCCCCTTAATATTGTTAAAATGACGTGCATATGATACGCATGATAATTCTTAAGTAAACGAAAATATATTAGAATTTAGAATTTGCTTCTCAAGTTAAAACGTTTCTACTCTGGTACTCTAACATTTATGTGAATCTGCTATCTCGCTCTTAAGTTTGAAATTCATGTTTACCGATGAGAATTGATTTTGAAACACGGCAAATTCGATACTGTGTTTCGGCTAATCAGATAGGTACGTAAAATGTGGCATAGAGAGGAGATCAACATTTCAATAGCATTGCATAGTGTATCAGATGCATAGAATATTCGTTTGATATGCAGCGAATTCATTGATATGCATTATGCATAACTTGTTTAAGTTTCGTAAGATATTGACGAGGTTTTTAATTATTTATATTAGTCGTGTAACAATGCGCAGCTAATAAGGTGAAGTATGCTTGTTACAAATGACGGAAAGAGAATAGTTGTACTGAATTATTAAAATACATCTACTATAATAAAATGATCACATCTTCGTTATTCGACGTTACGAGCCATCAAGAAATTCAAGTAGGTAATTTTGTGGATTTAGATCTGGAAAATTAATCGTAAGCTTTACTAGAAGTATGCGTTCAGTATTTTAAGGAACAACAATGATTTGTTAGCAATTCAAGATTGACAGTCTTTCATTGAAATGTAAGTCAAGTGAGAGATCAGAAAATACAATCAAGAACAATGCTGCGTGAAAGACCATTGAAAATAATCCACGGCAAACGGTAGCAAGATAAGAGTTGAAAGAAAATTAAGCTTTTCGAGAATTGATCGTCACTTAAAAAATAAAGGAAATTGACAGATGAATTCCATTTGAATTACACGGTAGAAATTTTCCATTTTTTACTTTTTATTTTATTTTCCTAATGCGTATTTTAATTGCAATATGTTTGTTTTTGAAATGATATCTAAATCAATGAACTGAAGTATTTGCGATAATTTTATTCTGATAAACAAATAAACCAGCAATTAAAATAGAACGAAGGAAGAACAGTTGTTTTTCCTTTTGTTTAATCCGCGAATAACATTTCGATTTTTATTTAATAATAATTGGAATAAATCTGAATGTAAACTATTAACTTTAAATATTGATATGAGAATATACAATATGTTATGTGTTTTACTATTAAAAAAAATATAGTAAGAACGTTATGTAACTAATTTCGAATAGATTTTGCTATGAATTATCATCTTGTCGTCGATTTCTCATACTTTTAGTGTGATAAATACTTTTGCTTCATTGTGGGTTGGCGTATAATGAAGTTCGTGTAATATCGAGCAACTCGGCTGCACGAAATTGCTGTTTAGTTTCACGATACGCAGTTAACGTCCTCGACATTTGTCCCAACTTCATAAAATGTCTGCACCTGCCAGAAGGCGTGAAGTTACGTGTGTTTATTTCACTGTTTCCCTCACAATTAAATATAATTAAATATAGTACGCAAATATCATCTTCCGTTATTATATTTCTCAAGTACTTTCTCGACAAATGGATATTAGTACTACCACGACAGCAATAGGATACATGCAACAAATTTGCAGAAAGTTTGCAGAAGTAAACCAAAACGAATTTAACAAGGATACTATATCGACTAAACTGACAGAAATTTATTTTATTTTAATATTGGAGGTAGATATATTATGTCACCTTAATGTTTTGCACATTCTTTTCGTGTATTAAGTTTTAAATGTTTTAAATAATAGACGTATTTACATTGTTCACGATTATGAGGTTGGATTAGTGTTACTGAGCTTTGTTAAACTAGTTTGCTCAATAGAATATGTCAAATTAGAGAACATGCTTATCGTACCTGATTTGATAGGTTCTGAGGAAACCTTACTATTAATTAAATGGATCTTGATCGGATGAAATACGAACATCCAAATGAATTATCAAATAATATTTCTCTTTGTCTGAAATTTTCCTTTAATATTTAACATTTTTATTCGCATGAAAATCTAGAATGCAGAAAAAAGTTTAGAATAGAGAAGAAGTGAAATATGTCTTTTAAGAACTGGCCTCACACTGAACTCAACTTCATCACTCATTCATTTTCTACTTTACATTACCTTATTTAAATATTATTCTGATAAGAAGCGATACTTTTTAATTTAACTTAAAAATAGCCTAACCACAAATTTAATTTTATTCAAAAACATCCTATTTAATTGTAGATTTAATTCTACTTAAAGATATCTGCTAATGTATCTCATCTAATTGTAAATCTAATTCAAGTTTCCTGTCAAAAAGATGGAAACGTTGAAAAAATTAACGACAAACATATTTATTAAAAAACTGTTTAAGACTCAATGCAAATATCAGATGCAATAATAAAATATTTTACTCAAAGCTAAATATTAATGTAAATAAAATAACAAGAGCAATGTTCGACTCTTGTTTCTTTGATTCCGAAATTTGCTTGTCGCGAAGTTCCTTGCACAGTATATTAATTTTCATTTTAAAAGTTTATTATGGTAAACATATTTTCAATCCGAGATACTCAAATTAATATAAAATATCAATCGTCAATCTCATCTTAAATTCTAAAATTTTTTTAATTTCTATGTAATACTACCAGTCACTCGTGTCGAATCGAATCTTTCATCCTACGACATGATTGACTGACAGGAGGTACAGAAATGCATGCGACTTACGATTAGACGTGAAGTTCGTTGTTATGGATGGTGTGATATACGAAAAGTCATCTGAAAAGCGGTTATCAAGTAAAAACCGTCGAGTCCCATGGTGGAAGTAGAGATTGTGAAAAATCTTTAACAAAACACGAATATCATAAATTATTATTAAAGGCAGTGTTAATTATTTGGAATATGCGAAATAATGAGAGAAGTTGATCTTTTTAGAATTGAAATACAACATGCAAGTTACTTACATTTTTGACTTTTGAAGCACTCATTTAATTACAGATTAGATCCTCTCCAGAGAACGGGAAAAAGTGGAGGTTGAAAAAACCTTTAAGAAAATGTGAAATATTACAAATTGTTCTTAAAAACAGTGTCGATTGTGTTGCATATCAAAAGTGATCCCGGTGTAATAGCGACCTCTTTATGAGAATAATAAAAGTTACATATTTAAAAAAGTCAGGAGATGACGCTACTATAGAAAATTCGTTCGCAAGGTATAAGTTGGAAGCCCATGGTCCTTTTTTCCTAATCTGTAAACTGAGCTCAATTTAGAATGTTAGTTATTTCAATTTCTAGCGAATATAACGAAATCTAGTGTATCTAGTTTAAGCTAAGACATTTGTTAAGCAAATGTACTCTGTTGAACTGTTTAGAATCTCGTGTGAAATCTTCTGCTTTAATTTATTTGGAACAGACAAATAATTTAATATACTCGTAATAGCAAATTAATTTTTATAATCTTTTATAATTTCATCTTAGTATTCTTAACAAGCTATAGATTATCCATTATTCAGCTATGACATATCAATTATACGTTATAAGGTTATGTATCATGGAATGAATAATTGTATTAATAACTAAATATTACCAGTAATCCGGAGAGCAATATGAACACGAGAAGACTGCTTCCGCCAAATTAAACGTTAATTATCACAGCCTCTATATTTTGAATTCCTGTTTCTTTCATGTCGACCTCTCTATTAACCAATAATCTGTGCGAAAGGAAACAAATGTACAATACGAAAACCAATTATATAGAAACGAAACAATATACGAGTACAAAATCTGTCTCAAAAGTAAATAGTACGAGCTACTGATAACTATAATAGTCAAATGTACAATCGAGGAATAAAAAACAAAAAAGAACTTGACAGTATATTTAATTTTGTTACAATAATGTTCAATAAATTAATAAATGAATGCGTATTAATAAAACAAACCTAATAGTAGCATATAAACGTAGAAGAATAGCATTGGAAATGTATTACGTAGTTAATGATCTCAAGCGTCGATCGATACGTCTTGACGCCACGATTTTCGACAATCGAATGATGCCCGCGCTGTGGTTTCGTCTAACATTCGTATTGGGGTGGGGATGTTTAGCTTCGCGGGAAGTCGAACGTATTCGAACCGACGAATTCTTGGAAAATGCTAGAACATATCATATAGCATACAAATTAGTAAATTCCTCAGATACAATACGTGAGAATATATTCTGACTCACGAAAATATTTAAAAACTTACCATAGAAAACTGTATATACATACTATGATATATATACATTATATATATATATCATATTACATACATATGTAAAGCTTTTTGAAATTTTAGCTAACCATTTATTTTAAATTTTCCACAAAATATCATTTATGCGATCAATCTCACGTAAATAACAGAATAGCATCGTGCATGATGAAATCTGCGTTCAAATGATATGTTCTTTAATTAGTAACAAACCAAATTAATTTTTGATGACACGACGAACCTGTTTAATTACGACGCATCTGTCCACTATTTCACGCATCACGCGCGCGCCGATTAATTAATTTCCTCGTTTCGACTATGAATTAGAATTGAAAAATTCTCGCTGATTCCTTGGCCTTTTTTCCTGTAGCGTTCCATCAAATATTATATGTCAGATTATGACACTTGCCAAGTTCACGAACGTGTGTCAACTGTTTAATTTATTTCTTCGTTAATTAATTACATCGAGAATATTCGTCTCGAAAGTTTTATGCTACACCAACGAAATATAATTTCTACAATTTTCGTCTCGCTTGTGCGACGTTATTTTATCGCAATAAATTCAAGTTTAAGTTTTCGTGTTTCCATCTTATTCCAATATTCCACCTCATATTAATTTGCTTGCGTATTTGAATAGTGGCCCTTAAAACTATATAATTAAATTTAGCCTGTGTGGGTGTAGAATACAAATTGTATTCACATTCAAGCTATGACGATTGGAAGGTAAAAGCGGAATAATTTCAGAGTAGGAGGAGCGACGATACTGTAGCAAATGTTCTGTTATAATAGTTTATGATACCTTTATTTTGTTGGAGTAAAACATTCTGCTTTCCTCTCAAACAATATTTATCTTCTTTTGCATGCTTAAGAAAGAAACATATAAAGGCAGAATTTTGTCTTCTAAGGACTGAACTTTCTCTTGTTGGAAGCATCACTTATTCATATTTTTTCCGTTAAAAAATCCAAGTTTTCCTCTCATCGAATAAACGGTCGCAAACTTTTCTAGCTGCACTGCATAAAATACGAGGTTTACTCGGGCAATCTTTATGCATATTATGGATATCCGTTATCCAGTTAGAAATTATTTAGTTTCCCAAGATAGATCGTTCATGCGATACCAAGCGTAAAATAAGCTTTCAGTAACACGTTATGCATGTTATTATGCGGTTTTATAATGGACTGATTTTTCCAATTTTGTATGTGCGATTAAACTAATCTTCTTGAATAATATATCAGAATTTGTTTACAACAATTGCTTTATTTGTTATGTCGAAATGGTTGCCTGCTTCTAATCAAACCAATGGCCAGAGTTCAAAACTGGCTCTCGAATCGAATGGATTGATAAATTCTTTGACTTTATGAAAGCTATTGATAAATTCCAAAAACGATAGTACAGTCTATGGAATATCTGAAACACCAGGCTTTGCTGGAAATAAATTAAATACACAGTTTATTCAAGGTTGATTAATCACAGTTGTGCAACTAATCAATTCATTATTTAAAATTTAAATACGAAAATGTTGTCCGATACGCTATAAAATCAAGAATTATTTTCACCTATACAATGATCTTAGAATTTAATTTTGCTTTCTTTTGATGATTAAGAAGGTATACGATATTCCTAACAATTTACAATATCTGCAAAATCGATACATATTAGCGTCGATATTGAAGCTACAACTACTTATAACCGATATAAACGAAGGCGAGGTAATAATGGAATAATCGTGAACGGGATTTTCTTATTATACTTCACGTAGTAGTATCAATCTTGCCTGTTATAAGGTTCCCTATCGAGAAAATTGATTTTAAGGAATTATCGACGATACATAGGCGCACAATATAAATCTTTAATGCTGAAAGATAAAATAGCTTTTTAAGTTTCCAATTAAAACAGTCATTTCCTCGTTCGAGACAGGTCCAAGTATAAAAATGTTAGAGAACAACGAACATATTCTTACCAAGACACAATAGATAGAACAAATTATTGTTCTAGTGTTATTTGATAAGCATAGTTCAATTAAACTATCCTTTTCGACGCTTTAACATTTATATCAAAATTGATTTCTATCGCGAGAAGACATTGAATTTCCACTTCCATTTAGTTTCCATTGGAAAGGTATTTAAACAGTTATCTTCCCAACAAATTCATCGAGCTCAACAAACGCTGTTTTAAATTTACAGGTGACATGCCAGGATGAAGATAACACTCAATGCATGCCAAAAGCAGCCTTCCTGGCTCTGTTGCGTCATCCGGAAGTCAGCTCGAATTTAGCCGCCTATTCTAGAACAGCGAGAATAACTCAGGATGTAAAAAGTCGTAACGACATGGCGCATCTGAGAGCTTTAACCGAGGAGGCTGACGACACGGAGATCTGCGTACCTGGTCGCGTTTATTTGCAACTATTGAAGGATCCGGTCATGCGTGGCGATCTCAGTATTATTCTCAATGGAAGAACACAGAAGTTACCAGATCTCCTAGGACGTTTGCTCGACGATAGCGACGAGATGGATGCGAGGGAGTTCCTGCTTGAATCTCAGAAAAGAAGCCTCGCAACGTTGGCCAAAAACGATGATCTACCGATTAGTATCCAGGATCGTATTGCTGACAACGAGGATGACGAAGAAAAGAGGGCTGCAATTTCCAGGTACAATCGTATTTAGTACGTATGTATTTAGCATTAGTTTGTTCTATCCTAAATTTTGTTCTGTTCTTTGTCTTAATATCTGCTATTCCATTTCTTAATGCATAAATTATTTTGAACGAAATCGCAAATGAAGAGACCACAATAACTTGGTGTTGTTACATTTCAAGAATGTTTAAATCCAGAACTGATAGTAATTCTTGTGAATCTGAAAAAGAATGAAACTAGTTAATCGTTGAGAAAGTACTTTGAAAAATACAACAGAAATTAGAAAATCAGAATAAGGATAAATAATCCCCTAGAAGTTTTGATCAATTGTTTAGCGTTTGTTATTCGAAAAATAAACGGAATGAACCAAAAGTCAGGAATTTCACAATGTACAAAATCGGAGTTAATCTTCACTGAACGTTTTCCGAACAGCGAGCAACCAGGACAAAACGACGCAGGAATCTCCCGTGATTATCTCCTCTCTGGCGGTCGTTCAGATTTGCAAGCCTTCGCACGAGACTTCCAGATGGAAAAACGAAATGTCGGCGCATTAGCTCGGGATTTCGCGTTGCCACCTGGTAGACGTAATATCGCGTCCCTGGTTCGTGACTACGACCAGAGCAAGAGTAACAACCGGGAATCTACTTTGCCTTACAATGGAAAAAGGAACGTCGCTTCCTTGGCGAGAACGTTCACTCTACCTCAAAACGGGAAAAGGAACGTGGCATCCGTAGCCAGAGACTACGGACTCCCTTATGGGAAAAGATACGTCGGTTCCTTGGCCAGAACAGGCGATTTTCCCGCTAGAAACCAGAGAAGCATCGCTTCTCTGGCGAAAAATTCCGCTTGGCCAGTTTCATTGAAGAGAGGAATTTTCTTGCCCGGAAGCGTGATCCTGAGAGCTCTTTCCCGCCATGGTAGATCGATGATGGACGAAACGAATGCGAGAAACGACCTGTTAGATCTTCAGGAGCTGAGTAACCTGGAACAAAGTCAGAGAAACGATTACGAGACTGCGGAGGAAAAGTTGAACGATTCCTTGACGAAAATCGATTCGAACATTAGGAGACCCAAGAGACAGATTGACTTCTCCGACGAGTATCCTCTGCCTGTTATGCAAAATACGAACGGTTTTGATTACGAAGAGATGATGGAGGCGCTCAGTGGACAGTACCCGAACGCAGAGAAGAGGTTCATGGGTGAGTAAAATGTATTTGCTTCTTTGTGGAATAAGTTGGAAGTTTAGGGGGTGAAAATTGTAATTCGATTCGAGTATCCAGGAAACTCTTTGTGGAAAGATGAGATTGTTGATTCTTCGAGCGAAATTTATTATTTTCTTTTTCTTTAAAAGAAAAATGTAGATTATCCGTATTAATATGTCAAGTAATTTAACAATTACTTTAAACAGAGAAAATGATTCGCGTCAACTCGTATTTTCGAAAAATAGCTGAACAAAGTGTTAAGAATAGAAATAGTTTCTCAAACACCAAATAGCAATTTCCTATCTTTTTCCATTAAATAGTCCATTCCATCCTTACGACAGACTAGATTAATTAACTTTTCAACCGAATAACAGCAATACGACACGCTATGTCCCTCGTAAGCATCCTTGTGCACTCAGAGCCCGATAAAAGTAGACCTCGACCCGTTCGAGCGAGTGTATTTCATGTCGTCGGGAATGGACATGTCAACCACGTAGTTGAACGTGAAAGTCAGAGATCGAGCGTAAATCGAGCGCTATCTGTGAATGTCAGAAACAGGTTCTGCACCGGAGATGCAGCCAGAGGTAGACCAGTTCGGCTACCCGGAAACGTTTCAAGCGAGTAAAAGACACATCGGGGCCCTGGCACGTCTTGGTTGGCTTCCATCTTTGAGGGTCGCGCGATTTTCGCGCTCACTTCGGTATCCGAATGGCAGGTCAGACCATTAGGTTCTCACCTGCTCCGTCGTTCTAGGGCAATTCCGGAAGAGATGGACCTCGTTATTAAAGAAACATCTCAAACTTATGTATTTTAAAAGATTTACTGGATATTACACCTCCCCGTATAGCGAATAATTTTTTCTAAACTTCATGTATCTTCGTGTAACTACACGATATATTCATACGTAGATGGAGAAAATTTGCAGCTGTACAAAATTTGGGCTTGTGATCCGATTCCTCCCTCGCTTTTACGAGGGATTGGTTTAACGATAGCTATATTATCTTATCAAATCGATTTCCTAAGTTGGATCTGAAATCATCATCGTAGATCGAATAAACGTAGTTAAAGATTCTTTTACAAACACGATGTAAGCAGTTCCTCTAATAATAGATTCGTACCAATTCCATAATTCTTAGTCTTATCAGATAACGAAATATCGAGCTTTGACAAAATTTTATAGAGATACGATGAATGAAAATCTGCAGACGCGTCCCATTATACAACAAAGCGGAGCTGACGGATAGTTTAACAGATAGTTTGAGAAATACCTGGTTCGTCTCTCCCGATGGTCCATCGTACTTTTTGAATTACTCTATATCTCTCCTATGTCTCTTTGTGTCGTTGTCTTTCTCCGTCTTTCTCTTTGTACTGTCCTCCATTCTCTCCTCGTCATGCTGTCGCGAACGTCTACGGCCGAATAAAAGTGTAGAAAGAATGGAACGAAAGAACGATCGTTGGGAAACAAGTCGTCGAGTCATCGGGAATATTCGAGTATTTCGCAGAGGGAGATTCTGCGGATCGTAGAAAACGCGATGACCATATTACGCCAAACGTTCGCCGATATACCATCCTCCGCTTCTACTTCTTCTACTTCCACGTGGACCGTTCACGGTAGTTAAGTAGCAACTGCAATGTAGGTGTTTCAATGTGGTGCACTTATCGATGTTATGGAACTGTGTACTCGGTGCTACGGCCAATTTACAGCGCTGATGTGGTAGATGTTTTAGATTGGCTGGGATATAACAACATTATTACTCGATAGTCAATAGGTAGTTCTTTGATCATAGTTTTAGAGTTGCCCTTTGTTAAATTATCGTTGCTATATCTATACAGTATACAGGGTCATCTATCTGAACGAGCGTTTCTAACTTCGATTCGTATTAACCTATAATTGGTGATTTATAATCGATACATTAATTTCACAGGAAAATGGAAAGGATGGATATTATAAAAGCAGAACATACCTTTTTGCGTGACTTCGACGAGAATATATTTGATTTACAATGTGTATTTATTTTAGCGCTTTCTCGTTTTCTAAAATCGTAAAGTGTAAGTAACGTTTTGATCTTGTCGATGTTCCTTTTAGTCGAAGAAGAAACGAGTATAGGTACCACAATAGATTACCCTATTCTTTGTCCTTTATTCTGTAGGCAGACAATGTTTTATTACGAATAGAAAATTTATGTTTCTCTCTTTTTTTATTTTTTTTTTTTTGTTTCGGAAAGTGTGTTAAGGTTATTTCATACGGATGCGTATTTGAGATTTTACTAACATTTCGAAGTTCTATCGCTAAAACATTGCTCTGTCTTTGCTGTTAAGTAGTTACGTGTTGAATATTAGATATGTGTTTTGCTGCCAAATTTCTTCGCTCATCGAAATTTCGTTTCTATCAACGAACAACTTGAGTGTTTTGTAAGCTTATTCTGTAGAATTTTTTATGCAGAGACTAATTAATAGATGGCACAAGCTGTTATGCAAACATAACGAAGACCTACCATTGTGTTCGTTTTTTCCTTAGATATGGCAGTTACACGAGACGCAGTCGATAAAATGATACGTTTGGACAGGAAGTAATGCCTCATGCGAAACTAAATCAAAAGTGTAAAATAAACTTTCTTGGAAATTTGTTGCGTACATATTACTATTGTTATAGCATTTAGACAATAGACGCGATAGACATCGCATAAGTAGTATCTCTCGATAATACTTATTTGCCACTTTTGATTTATTTGTACGCAAGGAATCACCTCCTACTCGCTTGTATCATTTTTGTGACCGTAGTCTGTATTTAGTGATATCAGTGTTTAAGCGCTGTGTAGCGTAATAACGATGACTCTATGTAGACTATATGTGCTATATAGACTAGTAACTTGCAGTGTAACTAGAGAAAACATAGTTTCGCGATTTGACACGAATTTTGAATCATGTATTTTAGGGAGAATCCCGCAGATGGGCCCCCGTCCGACTACTCCGCCAACTCGTCGACAAGGTCGCTAAGACCTAACTTCAAATCAAGGAAACACTCCGTTCAAGCCTTGCATGGGGATTGTCGACACGGCTTCAAAAGGTTTCTCGTCTTACCGACTACGGATAATTATTTCCATGAAAAACTTCCTTACTCGTTGCGATCCAAATCGTCATAAACAGTCTCTTTTTTACTTATATATCACACGATAAATATCGATGAATTAGTCATTATGTTCATACTTTTGCTCGTACATCTCTGAAATTGAATAACGATTATAAATACGTAAATACTTTGAGAAACGAGATTTATTTTCGAAGAACTTTCGATATTTATCTGTAACTGGTACGAGATTATTAGCTGGTAACTTTTCTCTTGATTTTGAAGTTATCTGGCACTGGTAAATGTCTTTTCGAATCATCGTGTTTGGCAAGTAAAAGTATATGGGGCGCGTTATTGCTTGTTTTTGACGAACTACTGAATGAAAATCATTTCTAAAGATTCAGGGAAATAAGTAGATTTAATTCTCAACTGGTATCGAATCGTAAATGAATTTGCATTAAGTTATTTAATTTTTATGTTCGAGTTTAATTTTTATTCTATTTTACTTTTCATATAAGAAATAGAATACAAGATAGTCTAAAATTAAACAATCTAGCGGAATCTGTTGCGATTACTTACGATCCAAATGTATCGGTTGAGATTAAACGATGGAAGCTCAAATCTGTGGATACTTGCAGAACTATTATATGCGATGGATGACTGGTACTGTATTTATTATTACGGAATGCTACATTTAAAAGCTTTTTCGTGCTTCAAACGGCTATCAATGTTTAACTAGCTCGAAGTATTGACTAACTATTACAGTATTGTTAATTTTCACTAGCAACCGAAGATTTTATAAAGTGAATTATTTACGCTTCCTATCGACGTATAGTCTGACACGTACTGTTTTATATATATATACATGTAACGACTTTATATACTGTATTTAATTTAGTGCTTACTAACTTAATACTCTAAGCGTACGTTTAAGGGAAAATAGCAGTCAATACGAGATAAAATTCAGAGCGACGTTCAATTCTTTACGAAACGTTGCTAATAGATTAGCAAACACCAATTATTGCAGTAATTTATATCACATTCGATCACGTAGCTTTATTAGCCTAGTATTTTATAGTCTACAAAGAAATTATGTTTACACAGAACGAATGGCCCCTTCTTGTACGGCAGCACAAATACTTATCATTTGCAGGAATTTTATTTACTTTCTGAGTAATGTTAACGGCGTGCAAGTGTAATTACCAGAAATATTAGAAAATTGTATGTTGCCCTAATAATATTTACCTAACCTCGACTCTTTACTTTCGTACTAATTTCTCATGCTGTTTAGGTTAGGTTAAACATATCACGTGTATCTTTTAATGTCTCCTGCGACTTTTATTAACATTAAGAAACTTTCTCAGAAATATTTTTCTCCAAAATTAATGTAATTAGACGATAACCAGCGACAATAACGTTATATTAAGAATAATAATCTTAATGTCTGATCTGATTCGCGAAGCTACCTTGCTTATCGTTAGATACATCTGTTTTGCAACGTAAAATATGTCTTAATAATATTTAGAATTTTTTTCAAATTATTTACTAAATTGCTCACAAATTCTATCTAAAACTTTTCACATACTGTTTTTTTTTTAACGAGCAGTTTTACACGACATTAGTTTTCATTATTTACGTTCAGTGCATTTACTTCGAAAATACAGATGTATTCGTATGGTAGTAAGTGAAACGAACAATCAGATAGAATTACTCGATGGTCTGAAGCATTTCCGTATCCGAAAGGATTTCATCGTTCGATTGAGAGATGTTCACCGAGCAAGTTGGAGATTCTTTTCGAAGTTTTCATTCGATATTTCTACAGTCGCGGTTCACGATCGCAAATAGAAGAAAAAATGCAGGAAGCCGTGACGCGATCTTCGACGTATAATAGTAGTCGGTGTAAATCTTATAGCGCTGAGGGCTTGCAAGCTCGATAGTAATAACGCAAAATTCAGCTTTCTTTTTGTTCATGATACATGTTTCAGTACTTATCGATAGATCATTGTGTAATACGTGTATGTTAAATGTAAAAGCGCGGTCTCTGGAAGAATTGTGGTAATTACAAGTCGATCGATATCAACGATTTATCACTAATGCGGATAGCGTGTATCGTTGTTCGATCGCCTTCGATTTTATGAGAATGTATCAATGTGTTTGTCTAGACAATAACGAGTAAACGAGATGACAATAAAACGATAATAATAAACGATGAAATAAAGATCTTGTTTGTCGTATCATCAATTGATATCTCTTCCTTTCTTTTCGGTACTTTCCTACGGTCAAATACGTTCATGTAAAATTCATTTATTTTAATTATAGCAGATCGTGTTTTCTTTATTTTAAATATGCAGTTGATTCGTATATTTATGGCAGAATCATGTTTCGTATTTATGAGAATACTACTTTACGGCTTTTCCTTTCCTTTAAATCGCCCTGTATTCAAGATATGTCGTAGTACTTTAAAAGTAATCTCCTAAGGGAGATTAACTCGTTTCATGATGTTGCAAGTGTAATAAATGTCTCGGGTGGTACATAATTTTTGCTAAATTATGTGCACCTTATTCTCGTATTGTGTTACTTCCGTATTTAATCATTGTTAAATAATACCGCTGTATGAATAACGAGCTGATCCATTTCTGGAGCATACGTGATCCATGTGGCCTACTTGAATAGGATTTAAGAAGACTAAAGATATCGTAGCGGTAGAATGGTAGAGCTACACTTTCTTTGTAAAATAAATTTGCTTATTTTATGGACATATCTACTTACGTAGATTTTGTGCAAATGTTTCAGTTGTAATCATGGTTACGAATAAGAATGGAAACTTACCTTAATTTTAATCGTTAAGCAACTTTATATTTTGTTCTACAATTTAGGTTATCCGCCTCAAAAAAATTTGAATTTCATATGGGGGAAGAATGGCGTAAAATGTAAAGGATGTTTAGAGAAGAAAGGATTCGATAAGAATTATTTTCTTTGCACATCTAGAAAAAACATTCCGTGTGTATGTCTTATGTATAATAATAAAAATATAAAAATATATCGATTTATTTACAAAAATAGACACATCTCGAAATTTTTACGAAATTTTTCGATACAAACATTAATTTTTATTCTTCATCTAATTAATAAGCGATTGCATTCCTGTACTGAAAACGTTTCAATGTTTCCTATACCACGCTTTTTCTCTAATTTAGGGACGATGTTAAATACAAAATATTAATTTTTTAAATAAAACAACTATTAATTTAATAAATAATTTCTTTCTATATTTTACAGATTATTCTTTGATGCTCATACGACTTATGCTAACTATATTACAATTAATGTTATATTAATACAGCACTAAAATGCGTATTGTGCCAACATATTGCCACGTCGCTTACTCTTCATTAAGAACTCTGTTGAAAGCTTTGTCATTCTTTGGAATGTACAGCGATTTAAAACTCTTGCCCAACAGTGTAAATGCCGCATTCTATCTTGCATTATTTACAAAATGTACAATATAACTCGAAGACCACAAGAGACAAGCAGAACATATCTAAATCCACCTTTATCCATTTTCCTTATTTTTATTTCTCAGATATCTCGAGTGTCTAAAGTAAAGACAAAGCAAACTTGCTAAACTCACAGGGATTATTGAAGAAGAAGATGGAGAACCGGAAAGTTCTCCAGAAGGCGAAACCCATAATGCGCAATAAAACGTCGATCGATACCTAACTGACTTTTACTAATGCCCATGCAATCATCGTCCGTTAAAATATGCCGCCCACGCTTCGATGATAGTTCAACTGAGCGTGTTGGGAATAATCGTAGCCCTGGTCGTACCACTCCGCCGCCGATGCAGAATTCCCGGTACCAGAAGACGGTGTACCAGCATGACTCGCGTGCGAGGAATGTTGATGACTCGAATGACTCGACGTATATTCACCTTGGAAGTGATTGAACTGTCCCCAGCCGAGTTGCGCCCTGGACCAATCGGTGTTACCTGAAATTGGGTCATCGTCGTTGCTCATTATCGTGTCTCAAGTATTAAAATTGCACGGAGTGCGAGCAGATTTAAGATTGTACACATTAATTTATAAATTATAATTTTTGTTAAACGTATTGCACTTTTTCCAAGAAGGTGGTTCAATTCAAGGTACATGTTATCGCTGTGAGAAAATTTCCAAAGATACTCTTCAACCAATCATAAAAAGTGCACAGAAAAAGATGATAATAAAAATTGGAAGTTTTCACAAAAAATTGTATCTAATTCGCTGTGATTTTAATTTTCGCACCACGTATTACTCACTATGTACTATCCGTAAACGATTTTTTCGATTCATTACAGCCCCAAGCCAACCAAACCAATTGCGATTCAAGTACCGGGCAGCTGAAATTGTCGAGTTCCTGCACGGGTTCTCGCACTCTACTAATCATGTACGTACCTGACTATTATGGATAATGTGAAATTGCGAACATTATAAAAAATAGAATTGATCAATTTGTCTTTGGAGTGGCTCGATAAATAAAAATAGTAAATAAAAATAATATTGCCAGAAGAAGAACGAAATTTCAATATTTCCATAATATAACACAACTCACCAGGGTTATGAGAGAGGGTCGTAGGTGCCCCGTGAGCCGCAGGAGGCTGAATCGTCGGTACTTGTCCAAGTTGCATTGCGTGTCCTTGTAAAGAACTCAAATGTCCCGAAATCGACACCGCGTGCCCTTGAAGGGCACTACCGATCGTGGAAGGCACTTGGGCCACGGAAGTGGTGGTTGACAACTGTGCATTGGTTCCTGGAACCTGATGAACAGCGGTGCTTGCTTGTTGCAACGTCGTTGGGCTATGGTGCAACGTGGTTGGAACTTGCGTTATTCCAGATGGTATTTGAGGGACCTGTGGTATTTGCGCAAGCTCGTGGCTCGCATATTGACAGGGAGTCAATGGCAAGTTTGCTACCGAGTGAACTATGCTTCCTGCATGCTTTCGTAGTCGCGCTCTGCGATTGCTGAACCACACCTGGAATTAGAAGTGTGTAAAGTTGGATTCAAATATCGAGTATAGAACTTCATAGTCAATTCATTTTCATAGTCAAATATTTGTAGTGATATGAAAGATTAAATTATGCGAAAAATACAATAGTGCGTCAATATATCTTGTAGCCATTGTATAAATGTCGACGTAGTGTTTAAAGTAGCAAGGTATTCTTTTTAATTAACAAATAAAAAATCTAATTAAGAGTCGTCCCAGGAAAATTTGATATTTGTAATACTTTCTAGTAAGTAAAAAAAAAAAAAGAAAAAAAATAGAAATTTTAAATTGTACGATGAATGTAATAACATCTTCATGTGCTTCTTTAAAAAATGCGAATAAACTCGTTGCTCGACCTAATATAATTGAACAAACATCCTTCTATTCATTCCTAAAATTGAAATATTTCCATTCAGTACATAATTTAAGATTTTCGTTCAGCTATTGTATAACTCACCCTGTAACAAGGAACTAGCTTTCCATTTGAATCTCTTTCAAAGTGTACTATTTATTTTAACCATACGAGGCATTCTGTGAATATACATGTATATCTTGAATACCTCAGTAATTTTCACGTTCCTCGCACGACTAAACGCAAAAAGGGTAAATTGTCAGGATACTCGACAAAAGGCATGAGACTCACTTGAATTCTTGCTTCCGTGAGACCAGTCCTCTGAGCCAATTCTTCCCTAGCATAAACGTCCGGATACTGAGCACGCTGGAACGCTGTCTCCAGTTGTTCTAGTTGTTCCCCAGTGAATGTCGTCCTGCTTCTCCGTTGCTTTCGCTTTAGAGGAATTCCAGGTTCGCTTTCCGTATCGGATTCATCACCACAACGACCTGTGGATCGTTGAATCGTGCTATCATCTTATTTACTCTGCGTTATACGGATTAATTTCGAGCCACGATGCAGCTTTATGATTAGTGAATCACGTTCAACGATACGCAATTTACATGCTAAATGATATACCTACCTATTCTTAGTTTTTTAAATACAATATATATCAGAATATAATGCTTTTACGAACTTTGAAATTACATAATTAACTAATTAATCGCGCGAGAATCGATTGATCGATTATCGATCGGATCATTAATACATAGTAAAAGTTACGTACACGTACAATTTTTGAAGCGCGAGATTCAAACACAAGATTTTCATATCGTGTTATCAAGGTAAGAAATACAATAGTTTCTACTATCTACAGTAGTACATAGACCTGTAAATACTTAATTATTTAATACTTAAATAAATGTAATTATTTAAGAAGATAATTAAAGAAAATATATTTGGATATTAACTAGGAAAAAACCTTTCAAGATCGAGAGAAGAAATTCTCGTACTCATAGGTTTCTCGAAATCGAATCGAACGATTTCTCCGCGATCCCTGAAACAGTCTGCAGCTTTCACGCCATTTAATTCCGCTTCACGAAACAAATCCGCAGGTAGGCAAACATCAGGAGAACTAATCCCCATCAAAGGTACGTAAATAGTGTCCTGTCATAACAGACTTCTCTCCTTATTCTTGCATTCATTCTACCAGTTAAAAGAGCACGCGAAACGCGTCAGCGATTGAAGATGAAATCGACCGTGCCAGAGCTCTGATTTCGTTTTACCCAAACGATTCGTTGGACACGTTCGATGGAAGCGAAGAACAGTATTTCAATAACCTCAACCACGAGGAATCGATCCTCGATCCAACAATGGGCCTCGTTTCTGGACGCTCGATTGAACGATAATAGCGGACAATCGATGATACAATAGAGAGTCGACTTAGGGGCAAACTGTGCTTCGATTGATCGCAATGGTCATCTTTATTGGCTTATTTCGTGATCCGTATATTGTTATATATCCTTGTGCTTTTTACTGCCATTGAGAGAAATGGACACACGAGCTGTTTACGTTCTTATATTTGGCCGAATAAATACGAAGGAAGTGTTTAAAGAATACGAAGAGAATATTTAGTTTACAAATCATGAATACAATGAGTAAGAGGATATGAAAATTGGCATTACTGGTTCGAGTATTGAATTGAAAAAGAGAAGACATCTTGAATGTTCTCCCGAGTGTTGTTTGCGTCGATGAAAGAAGATTTCTGAAGGAAAGAATTTTTGCGTGACGCACTTTGATCTCCCAGTGTGATTCCTGGAAGGGATTTGGGTAAGGTGAGTTATGGAAATGCAGTTTGATTTATTTGTTTCTGACGTATTGGAATTACTAATTGTACGCATGGGCTACTTGGCTCTTATTATTTGTTTTATTCTATTACTTATATTATTATATTTTCTATTATTACAACCACAGTTTAAAAATCACCGATACAACGAGCAAGAGGTATTTAACAATCGACATATCAAGTGTGGAGAATCGAATCGAGGAAGGAAAGACAATTTGGATGTTTCTGGTTCTGGGTGAGTGCTGAATGCTGCGATCAAACGAGTGCTGCCACCTACTCCTACACCTGCCAAGTTCATGCTGCCTCTTCCTTCGATAGATGACAGTACCTGGTTAATCGCAGGTAAGAAACACAACAGCGTACGACAGGAACAAATATTATTAAACTTTGTATTGAGATGAATATTTTTTATCAAAACGGAAAGAATCAGGGAAGAGTCAGAATCAGGACAGAACGGACGGAAATTAGTTTCATTTTTTCACTGCCGTCTATCAGAACATACCTGTAGATAGTGTTTCTACATGCGCAAGTTGTAATAAAAGTAATCCAATTCAGCGGATTACTTTGTCAACTTTTGCTATTGCGTCTTCCTAGCTAGAATCATAATTTTCTTCCTTGTATCGTTCGAATTTCGATATACGTCTGTAGAGACGTACAAATTTTTACGCATATATAGGTGCTGACTATATCGGTTGAGTCATTTTTTTGGATAATATTTAATTACTTGAAAACTAGACTTTTTTCAAATGCAACGTAAAATTTCCAGTTTATAAAAATGTCTATAATCACGCGGAATTAATCTAATTCGGCAAAAGTCGAGTGTTAATAAAAAACCACACAAGTATTTCTTATTGTATGTATATGTGAAGTAAAAATATTCATTTCGATAATATTACATAACGAATTAAGTACAAAGACAGCGTATTCAGGCTGTATTGAAATAATTAAATATGAAATAAATAAATATTCGCTGTATGATTTTCCTTATGGAAGTTTCAAGGCGAAGCAATTTTTAAAGAATACGATATGGAGGACAGTATTCTATAAATCTCCATTGTGAATTCTAAAAAATTCTATTAAAATTCCAAAGAAGAATGTTAGAAGCAGAGATTTTTTCTCGTGCAGAAAAAGATAGTAATATTTGGCAAAGAAGAGGGATCAAAATTTGACAAATGTGACGCGGCCTCCAGAAAGTGGAGCCACTTCAAAAGACCGCCGCTGGGAATTCGACAGGCAAATTGCACACTTCTGTCGCAGGCTTGGCCGCTCCCCGGCACAAAGTGAAAACCACAGGAAAAGAGGGTATTGTTCATAGCATGGCAAACGATTCGAGACAGGTTCTACTGTCCAAAAGGCAAAACATGACTCGTCGCCGTTTCTCAAGCAAAAGGATTCCCTTTTTCTCGATGACACAATGTCGGTACCTTTGTGGTTTTCTACGTTTTGTTACCATTTCTAAAGATTTATTGAAGTAAAATGAACGAATAGGATAATATATGTTTTGGAAAAGTATACGAGACGAGTTTCTAGATATTAGGAAAAACATCGTTTATTTGTAAAAATGACCGTATTCAAGAAATAAATTTAGAATTAATTGTTCTTAATTAATTGTTGTTTCTATCAGGAATAGTAAAGAGTAAAAAATTAGGCAGGATATCTCAGTAACTATAATAACGTATAATTGTGAGGTATAAAGAAAAATTTCAGAAACGCATCCAATAACATCGTAAACCAATAAGAAGCTAAAAAAGCAAGAAAAATCTAAACAATCTCCGATCCTCGAGTTTGACAATTTCGTTTCACCTCGGGTTATTAGAAAAATTTCAGGATCGTCCTTATAAAGCGATCCTAGCCGTCGTTAAATATCCAATGAGTGTATGAAACGTACGCGTCTCGATGATCGTGGTGGGTTTAATGTGCCGTCGTGGTGAAATATCGAAGAACATTTTTTGGTCTGTCCGAGTTGGTCCGCGGTGTCCCACTACGAGGTGACAGGAATTTAAACCGGGTGTCCGTCGGCTTTATTGTAAATGCAACTTGTCTCCGAAGCATTCTTCCATTCTTCCGTTTGTCATAGAAGAAATGCGTACGGGCCGGCAAAGGTGCCGCCAAAGGGATCACCGAGTCTCCTCTGTCGTTCGTGTCCAACGCGGGAAATTTTACTCTTGCGACCGGTAGCCTTCGGATCGAATGGAGAAACGCAACTTTCCAAGCTTCTTCTTCTCGCGTTGTTAGTTAAAAGCGGACCTTGGAACTCGCTATGTTCTTTCATACTACGTGGCTGTGATTCCATTTAAATTAATTTCATTTCGAGCAACGCCACTTTCGCAGCTTCCTTCTTTTTGCTTCGTTAAACAAAAGCGGAGCTTTTTAAGAAGCTTTTTCGTACTTCGTTTATATAACATAATTTAATTTAATTTACATCAATTTCGAGAATCGTTATTTTCAAATATTCTCCTTGTTATACGCGTAGCTGGTTAAAAGCGGAGATTGGAACTTCAATAATAGTAAAAATTAATTTAACTTGGAGCAACGGTATTTTTCAAGCTTCCTCTTGCTTAGTTAATTGAAGGTACGTGGAAGGAGATCGTGGAATTTAAGAGAACCCCTTGTACCCTGTTCATATAGTTTAATTTAATTCAGTTTCATTTCGAATATTCATCATGTTATACGTATAGTTAATCGAACGAGGTGGAGATTGGGACGTGCTAAGCTGCCGCGCTATGTTCGTATAATTTAACGTGATTCAATTTCGTATAATTGAGTTTCAAGGAACACCACTTTCTGAGATTCTTTTTTATATTACGTATAATTAGTCGAAAGCAGAGATTGAAATTTATCGAGTTTCCTCCATGGAGGAACCGCACTTTTCCATTTGAATTCCATTTTCGTTGCATTTCGTTTGTACTTTTCATGGCATTTAATTCGTTGCATGGCTGACGACGAGTTAGTTTCGAAGCTTGTTCAGCTGGATAATTGGCGAGAAGCGAGGATTGGAATTTATAAAGATAATTACAGCGAGTTTATTAACAACGTTCGCGTATGAGGGCGACGTGCAGTCAAATTCTGTACAAAGTATACGCGTGTCGCGTTACTTTCATTCTATTTAACGCTTTGACTGTCACGCTGAAATCACGTGTTTCGCTGAGGACGCCACGGAAGTATTTTTCTTATTCAAAGCATATAATGGTAAAATAATAATAAATTGACGATGTAAGACAACATTCTTCCCCGATCGACCGTTTATCACTGCCGCGCTGAAATCACATGTTTCGTTGAGGACGCAACGGGAGTATTTTTATTATTCAAAGCATATAATGGCAAAATAATAATAAATTGACGATGTAAGACAACATTCTTCCCCGATCGACCGTTTATCTTATTGGTGGTCACGGGTAACCACCCTGGCGCCTTGGTAACAGTCGATAGCGACGTATTATAACGAGGCTTCGTTCATTTCAACAAATCATTCGCATTGGTTATTACGTCGTAGGCAAAACGTGCAGAATATATCGTTGAAACGCGTAGAAGATACTGGTAAACGGTATTTGCTCGTTCTATATATAATAGCAAGGTACGTGCACACTTCTAACTTCGATTATACGATTATAAAGCAGCATTTACGATTATTTTCTAAGCTGTGTTTATAATAATATTCGTAGATTACCCCTCAAAGATATGGATGCAGACACAGCGCACCGATAGATGCAAGATTTGTTCTCATTCTTTTTATCGATGTTCCAATAAAAATATTTAATCGTTCAATGCGGCACTTTTTATTTCAAAGTGTCTTTTATTTATCGGTTATATTCAAAATGCCCTAAATGTCAATTTTCATTAGATTTTTACAATTGTAAGAAGTTGAAGCTCTTCGGTCACCAATGACCACCGTGGAGAAACCGTGGCGGGTCATATATGACCAACGTGGCAGTCAAAGTGTTTTGTGAAAAATCAATAGAGCTCACGCCGAAGATTGAACAGGAACGTCAAAGTGCGAACGATTTTACTTTACACCGAAGCCATAGAGAAGAAGCGTACGTAGGTGACGAGTTATCTAGCCATTTACAACTGTTGCAAGCGGTCGTGCACAGATATCGAGATTCGTTATACGGCGCAACAGTCTCTCGTTCATATGTAAACGTACAGGACTTTGCTCAGCAGGGATGCTGACCAGCACATTTCAGGATGACGTTGCTTCGAAAGAGATATTTGCTCTCGACTTCGCGGCCCTCTCTAATTGATTACACGCATCTTTTCACGCGTTCTATTCAGCCAATCGCCTCTCTTTTCATCTCGGTTGAGGGCCGATATTGATTGTGCCTATCAACGAGTAAACCCGACCGACAGCCGGAGATCGTCCCGTGTGAAGCGAGTAATTCACTGGTCAGGCATTTGTCGTGCGTCAACCAACGTCGTATATCAGCTTCTGATCATGTGCCGTGGATATCGATGAACGTCTTGTCCGTGTATTCTCGTCGCGAGAGCAAACTCGAATAGAACGATCGAAGAATCGTCGATTTTGAGCGAAATTTCTCTTAGCAGGTTCGAAGGAAAAACAGTATCAACAATAAGAATCCCTAGCGGAAATTTTGCAAGCGGTAAATTTCATGGCAGTTCTTCGTCCGTTCAAAACCACATTCTTCTGCTACTCTCTTCGAATCCGCTTCGGATTTTTGTATTAATTCGTTAGAAGACTATTTTGTATTAATTTTCTATTCAGCCAATCGCCTCTCTTTTCATCTCGGTTGAGGGCCGATATTGATTGTGCCTATCAACGAGTAAACCCGACCGACAGCCGGAGATCGTCCCGTGTGAAGCGAGTAATTCACTGGTCAGGCATTTGTCGTGCGTCAACCAACGTCGTATATCAGCTTCTGATCATGTGCCGTGGATATCGATGAACGTCTTGTCCGTGTATTCTCGTCGCGAGAGCAAACTCGAATAGAACGATCGAAGAATCGTCGATTTTGAGCGAAATTTCTCTTAGCAGGTTCGAAGGAAAAACAGTATCAACAATAAGAATCCCTAGCGGAAATTTTGCAAGCGGTAAATTTCATGGCAGTTCTTCGTCCGTTCAAAACCACATTCTTCTGCTACTCTCTTCGAATCCGCTTCGGATTTTTGTATTAATTCGTTAGAAGACTATTTTGTATTAATTCAATTTTTTTTTATTTATTTATTTAAATTTTACAATTTGTCCAGTAGGACGTTTGGTAAAATATTATAGCGGTATTAATTCAATGGAGCGGTTTCGCTCATCCTCATCTTCGCGATTCGATCGCTGCTTGCAATTTTTCGAAACTTACGAGTGCTCGTTTAGAGCTTCGCAAGCAGCTCGTACAAGTTCGTACAACGAACGGATTGGTCGTTGAAAATCGTGGAAAATCACGGTGGAGAATAAAATTTTGCTGTTCGAAAGAACGACGGAGGTGTCGGATCTGCCCCCTCCCGCAGTAAAAACGTATCGCGCCGTAAGCAAACAACGTTGGTTCCTGTTCTGCATCCGTTGTGTCGTAGGGAGAATCGCCGCTTTCCTGCGCCTCCCTTTTGCTTTCCGCGTGTCGAATCGCGGCCTGAATGGTGGAAAAGGTGCCGCACCTTCGTAGGTTATAAATCTAGTCGGGCCCTCCCTGTCCCACCTTTCTCTCTCGCAGCGGTCCTAGGGGGTCTTAGAGCGTGTGTGAGGTCCCCTAAATGGTAACAAATGTCTACAAAATGCCAACAATGAGCCGCGAAGCGGTTGACATCCGAGAGCGCATTTTATTTTCCTGTCAACGCTCCCTCGTGGTGAGACGAGGAAGGAACCATGTGTTTGTCATGGCAAACTGGTATATGCGTCGTTGTTTAAAATTTCGCACGCGAACTCGCTGTCTGATTATTCGAAACAGTTAAATAAATTTCATCTACAGCTACGTTCCGTTAGAATTGATCGTATTCTACTATTCCATTTTCCATTTCCCACATATATCTCGTTACTTTTCGAGAGAACCTTTCGCGCCTATGAAAAATAAGGAAAATTCTTCGAGTTCGTTGATTCTTAATTTCGCTTTTCCTCGCATAGTAAAATATCTTTCCTCGAATATATAGCGACGATAAAGTAGCTCTTACGTAAAGGAAAATCAAATTTTGTGGATGTAAAGTGAACAAGATCGAGCCGAAACCATAAAATGGCGTAGAAAGAGCGAACCGCATAGATGACTATAATTTATCTTGTTGTCAGCGTTGGCCGCAAGGGAAGAAAGAGGAGGTCGATGGGACAAGACTGTCAACACGAACGACTATTCTTTCCCCGTGTATCGACCTGACCGAACCACTATAGCGCAGTTCTTCAAGTACGAATCAGGGCACGTAGGTACTCTTGGGAATTGTAAAGAAGTCACCGCCCAAGGATCATTAACCGCGAGCATGGTGGTCTCTGTTCATGGTGGAAATCACACGGCAGAATTTTAAGCTCGGATCTAAGGCCCGTTTCCGTCTTTTGCCTGGCAAAAAGGAAATCACAGCTAACTTTGACTCGAAACGGTTCCATCTTCCAACGTTTCCCAAGCAGATAGAATTATAAGATCGATCATCGTTCTGGATAGCAGAACTGATCTTTCAGAAGAATTTGGAGGCGACGAAATGCGCATTTAAAATTTCTATTTTAATTTTGAACCCGTGCTTCGAGCTTATACTTTGCTTTTACAGGGTCGACCATGCGAGTTTCTGCATTTTATTTCAAGTAACTTTAAGCGATTGTAATTTTAATTCCTAACGTATTCGCTGGCAAAATTCCGAAAATATTCGTCGTGGGTGAAAATTCTTTCGTACTAACTTTACGTTTAATTATCTTACATTTGCTTTTATTCGTAGAACGATACGTTTGTTCTCTGAGAAGATCGGTTAATTATTCCTCGATTCGATCGAGCATTCCGCGCTTGGTAAACGTTATTCTGCAGCTGCATTTATAAATCTTGCAAATTGCCGATTCCTAGAAAGCACCTATGTCTCCTAATCGAAGGCAGCGACTCGCATGGTTCATGTACCGCAATGATTTATCGCTATCATTTTGCCTGGTGGTGGCGCAATGCTCGAGCAACGTATATTGTGAAATTTTTAAGATTTCATCGAATCTACGATTCTTCGAGTGTCACACTTCCCAATTCGACGTAATCTCAAACTACTTTTCATCCGACCGCCTCGATCTCGCCCGGTTGCATTAATGTTTTTACCAGGTACCGTTTCACAGATTACAATCAAACGTGAACCATTACATGGATCGGTCGGTGTATTCTCGATCTGAAAAGGATTATATGCTCGCGTGACAAGGACCGCAACAGCTTGCAGCGTAACATATTAGATACACGGCTTGATATCACGCCGGACAGGCTGCTCCTTTTCTTTGACATTGCTCCTTTTTCCATTCTGACACACTCGCCCCTCACCTCTTTTTCATTTGCTCCCATTCTTTTTTAACGTTGATGCTTCATTGCATCGAAACGCAACCGTCTCTCGCCTGTCTTTTTTTCCCCCGATCGTTTTGATAAGGTTCGCTGGGATCAACGTGGAGCGGAACATTGACGTTTATTTCATACTTTTAGCGATAATATCGTGTCTCTTATAGGTTTATCGAGCGTTGTTTCCGGACAACACTGTAACCCGTGTTAAGGCAGCGGTTCGACTCGTTCTTTTATATTATTTCTATCAAATTATGTATTCAGATGTGATTAAAATATGAACCGAAGGTTTACGAGCGGTTTGACGCGATGTCAAACACCAGTGCCAACACACGCGGATATTCTGTAAGAAGTGGTAAACAGACGAGCAACAAAATACCTTCCGCTAGTAAGATAATACGCTATGAAATTATGGTAATTACAGCCGGGAATATTAATATTTATCGAACAGATTTACTTCTAACAAGTAGAGATTCTACCCTCGTAAAGTCCTTCTATCCTTCTAGCAAACTATGGTCGTCGATGTACTCGTAAATAAATGTTTACACAGCGCTAATAACGAGTTAAATAGTCTTAACGAGTGTTCGAACGTGACATTCGACGAATTACAAAGCCAACTCGTTCGTTACTAGCTCGATCTCAAGCGTTTTTGCAACCCAAATAATCCTCCTTCGCCTCGTAACTCGTCACGTTCCTTGGATCCTCAGCCTTGCGTCTTTTTTACGATGACTAAATACGTAAATAGATCGATTAAAATAACCCTATGCTACCTCGCAATCCGTTAAATTTGCTCGATTTTCAACACCTGTACCAGACCCTAATGACACGTTCTATCTCTTTTCGCGTGTCAGTGTACTTAGTTGGATCGGTTAAATCAATGTCTCGAATTCTCAGCGGCGCGTCGATCGTCGATACAATCAATAAACCTGATTGTGAATCACTTAGCGGCGTTGCTCATCGGGTCGGTTGGTTCTGATTACGTAGGAGGTCGGAGGTGGTGTAAAGTGTAAAGCATCGGAATGGATATACATATAACACACGTGGAAAGGAATAAGAGAGAGAGAAAGAAAGAAGAGCGAGAGAAGGAGAGGGTGGGCAGGACCCATTAGGCTAATCCCTCGTCGGCGGCCTCGGCCAAAGGAACGGAATAAGAAGGAATGAGAAAGCCACAGGCTACGTGTCATTCCTGCTCGCCTGCCGACACCTATACTCGGCCGACACCTTCGTGGCCGAGCTGTACGAGTATATCCGTTCAGAGGTGCTCCCTATCACGACCGCTCTCTCGTATTCCTTCGCCATCCGCGCTGGAATTCGTCCATTGTCCTTTCTCTGCGTAGCGCGAATCCGCGTACACCCCTGTTCTCCAGCGTCGAAACGCTTACTATGCATAAAAATCGGACGATTCGGATCATCAGTGAAACAACGTATAAAAATTGATCGCGGTTGTACTACCAGTTAGACATTTGAAATCGTCTTTTTTATTTTTTCCATTTTATCTACCTTTGCTATTCGCATTTGTTGGAAATTCTATCAAACATTCGTAATTGATATTGCAAATATTACGTAACGGTGATTTTCTTCGCGTGGATGTTTAGGATTTGAGTGAAAGCGTTTTCGAAGGTAGCAGAGACGCGGACTATTTGTATTATATTTTTCTAGATTCGAGGGATCTGTGCGCGTGGTGAGTTTGAACTTACAGTGCAGCGAGTAGGATGCTACATGGGATAGTGATTCTTGGATCGTAATGGTTATGCAATGGGCTGCACATATTTGCACTGTGTGAAGGTATTGGAAGCTAGCAAGCGATCTATACAATTCGCCGCATCCAGGAAGGAAAATGGTACCGTTGACAGAATCTTTAGTCCTATCTATCTGTGATCTTCAAATTTGTACGTTGCAATTCCAGTCTTATTTCAACACTTTTAATGTTTTAGTCGTTGAATTTCCATAGGCACCACCCACGGGTGTGGCAGTTATAATACAAGCAAATTGATAGTTTATGGGTTCTAGTGCCTTCCACTGGTTAGTTTAGTATCTATTTCGATATGCTAATTCAAAACACCGCACGATTATTGGTTTCGTTCAAGAAACGTTAAAAGTTGCGAATGTACTATCTCTCGATAGTAAACTATAGCAGTTGTACCACTATATCAGAGAATAATTTATTCCTTTCCTAAACAAATTACTCCTTTCCATGTATTTCTCCTAATTCACCCACATTACTGTTTCGAATTGAATCAGAAAACGACGCGGGCGGAATCGAAGAATTCCTACGCAACGTTAGATTGACGAAAGAAGACTGAGCTACCGAAACGAAAGTTTGTCACACCTTGCGTTAAAAATTTTGCAAATTGATGGACGCTAATTTCTGAGTTCTAAAATGTCCGTGTAGGCGATTTAATTTGGGTTTAGCGATCGCTCAACCCCAGCGACGATTAAACGTGATAATTACAAGCGTTCTCGCGAGATCGCCGTGCACGAGAAAGAAGTTTGATGGATTAACTTTTAATTAAAAGGTATTAAACATCAACGACGGTCATTTGCAGGGACGATGAATGCTCGAGCACGGTCTATGCCGATGGATATCTGTAATTGAGGGGTTCAGTTTTAAAGCGGTCCGTAACACTTCGTTCACGAAACGCTTCAACAACAGCCCTCGATGGCTTTACACCTGTTCCGCTTCGCATTTTATTAATATTCATTTACCCCTATCTCCAACGTTGCATCTGATTAACATACTTTAACGTTAATCGTAACAGCTTTATTAATATTCGTGTCGTTTAGGTACTTGCGGATCAGTTAGCAGTTAAACGTCGGATTATATTTAAATATTTCTTTACGTCGAGGTGTAGCTTTTATTCGAGTAATTATTCTTTCAGGGCTACGTCGAACACCATATCCAATCTGAAATTCGTAAGTAGCTTATTCGTTCTTGGATTATTTAGATCTTTCATTATCTATTAGATGACTGTTTCTAATTATGTAAATTATACTCGATGTATTTCCATTGAATATCCATTATTATATTTACAATTACGCCGTTATTAATCATTTCACGTCTAACTGGTCGTTACATCGGCTAGATCAGATCTATTTTCAATGGAGTAGGCAATTAATGCTCTAATCGATCTTCGTCCACGCGGTTTCTTCGACGCTCAATATATTAACGGTACTGCGTCTACAACATTAGCAGCGATTCACGTAATTTCATTAGATTCTTTCCATTTACTGCTACGGGCAAGCGTTGAATCGCGAACAAGACGTAGCAACCTTTGTTCCTTCTTTCCAAATAAATTATTATCTGACGCTTGGTTCAAAGAAGGTTCTAACGTGTCGTGTATCTTGAAAATTATGCAGATTCATTTACGTTCATATTCCATGTAGTCCTCGCAACGAATATTCTAGTTAACGTTATTATCAGAAAGAAGACGTTACCCGATACAATTCTCATCTGATATTTTGCAATCGCTGGAGAAAAATAATACGGCGTGGCGTTTTCAACTGATTAAAGATAATCATCGTTTTCGTCATTTTCAAAAGACCTTGTTCACAGCTACACTGCATCGACAACGAAAAAATTCCATTGTCTTTTCATTTCCAGCCCCTTTTCTTCGTAGCCGTCGAAAGCCAACACGTCGAGAGACTCGCATGAAACTTATTCATCAATAGGCTGCATTGCAAGGTGTCACGGTGCTTACGGGGGTCCGTAAATGAGCACCACTGCCGACGTGTGGCAGGCGGCCCGTTTGATCTCCGCGGGACCCTCGCAGGGCCCTACAGTCCCTTTGCCTCTCGCCTCTTTCCTCGCATTCTCCAAGATCCACGATCGAAGGATCTAGCCGTTCTTCTCCCACCTTCTTCTCCTGGGCCCGTTTCCCTCTCGTTTTCTCTCTAAAAATAAACGCACGTATACGCGCGTCTCTTCCTCCACCATGTCTTCCCTCTTCGTCTCTTTCCTTGTCCGTTGCTTCTTCTTCGTCTCTCGTCCTCTTTCCGTTTCCTCCCTCGCTCGCGCAGACTATTTTTATTTATGAGAAGCTGTCTCTCTCCACGTTCAATCGTCTCTCTTTCTGCCTCCCTTCTTGACCGCGGCAACGCGCCTGACGGTCCCGACTTTTAAGACTTCGGAACACCTGTACCGCTAATTCCTCCTTGTCTACCTGTATCACTCACGAAAACAAATTCCCGCCTCGTGTCAACGGGCAGTGACTCGATGTCGCCTGAAATCGTGTTTGAGTGCTTGATACTCGTGGAGGAATTTTGTTGCAGCAGATTGGTGGGGAACATTGGCTTTGTAGTATTTTTCACGCTGGATGTTAATCGACGAGGATATACCTTGTTTCTATGCTACATACGAACGGAACGTTCTCGTCCTTGAGTTTCTTTTTCCTGGCTATTTGATCGATCAGATGGGCAGGACGAAATTGACTTGTAAGTAGGATCAGTTTCTTACATCGATCACGTACAATTTCTGATTTCTTCGTTTGGAGATCTTTCATCTTTTCACGCGCCGTTTCACTTATCTTGAGAATAAGTTATTTTCTAGCTATTTTTTCATTATACTCGATTAAATAATTTCTTCGATCTTGCATATTTTTGCAACTTTAAACAGATTTCGTTTATAGAATATTTTATTCGGGTAACTTATCGAATATTCTCTACGTTTCCGCGCTTAAGAATTTTCTATGAAATACATATACATCTTTAACTCGTACGTTATACGTATTTACAATAATTTGCTCCATTTTATATGGTATATGGCTAAGAGAAAGATCTGTATATTTTTAAATACGTAAACATCCGCGATGGACCATCGACTCAATCACCGCGTGTCTCTGTAATTTGCTCCATTTTCTGATACATATCCGCGAAGAAGAATAAGAGGGAAGACGGGCAAAAATAATCCTTCAGAACTTGAAGAAGGAAGTCTCGAAAAGGGGAGTGCACGGATCGCGAATGAAATGAGAAAAACGACGAGAAAGACTAAGAAAGGAGAAGAACAAGACGAAGACGAAGAAGACGAAGAAGAAGAGGGATAATGCGTGCCCCGTAAGATATTGACACTCCTGTAATCCGTTTGTCGGACGTGTGGGCAACCTGGCTAATCCTGCTCACGCCCACCGAAGATTAAATCCTGAAGGCTTCCCGGCTCATTCGGACTAACTTGGCCTAACCGACGACGTAGGACCGGACTTAAAGTCCTGTACACACGCTCGCGTACGTCAAACTTCGTTCGTAGATACAGCAGAGGTTAAAAGCTCTTGATGCCCTCCGACGATGGATCGGCGGCCGTGTTTTTCTTCTTTCTTTTCGTCTTTCGCCTCGCGATATCGTCCCGCATCGCTACCACGTCTTCTCTTTTTTACGTTTTATCACTCGTCGTCATTCTCTGTCTCTAAGTTTCTATCCACGCGTTTTTCCTTCCTCCGGCCAGATGAATAATTAACACGTCGATGACGCGCGCCACGTCCTACGACGCTGTATCTTTCTGTATCTTGTGGAATCGCGATGTTCGCGTTTCAGTTATACGATCGAATCTTGAGACGATTGTTCTGTAGCGAGGTTCGAGTTTGGGGCTAAGATTGTCGTAGAGATTATCTTCGATAGCTTGATTGCTTTGGCGAAGTAGATAGAGGAAAATTGCACGGATGATGTGGCGAGGATTTTTGTTGTCAAGGGAATCTTTACACCCATAGAAAGAAGAGTAAAAAGAAAACACCCTACTGACCTCACTGAAGAAATAAAGTAAACAAACCCGAAGATGGTATCCCACATGTTGTTCAGCAATTAAGTTAGACAAATTTACCAAATGTCTAGCTGAACAAATTGTAAAGTATAAATTAAATAATAAAAAAAGGAGAATCTTTAGTTATCTCAGTGAAATGAATATGCAAGGGAAAATATAGTAAACATCGTAGTTAGCTCTAGCGACAGTTATTGGAAATTTTTGGTAGTTTGATATTCCCAGTTGTCGTCTGTGGTACTCGCAAACTGTGTGACGAAGAAAATGAGTTTAAAGCAATCGTTCGAATGTCTCTGTTTAATGCAAAGAGTTACACTAAGTTTGAAATCAATTTTATATACTAAATTCTAATCGTGTACTCACCGCCGCCTAGTATACCATCGATGGTGTAGTCCTTTTTCCCATCATCACCAGGTCGTCCACCGCGAAGTAACCTGCTGATGGAGCTGACACTTGGAGGGTCTGAGAAACCTTCCTGCTTGAACGAAATTTCGTCGACGATTAGCAACAGAATAAATATCTTAACGATAAAATACAAAATAAATCTTCCATTCTTAATCGATGTGCCGATAATCGAGATTCTACTGCTGGTAATATTATTTCAAACGAGATCCATCGATATCTTGTGGAAAATCTGCTTTGTCATTACTTAACCCGATCACAGCTATATATCCTAAATTTAATGTCTCCTTTTCGTTTTATTTTCATTACTAATTCGCGAGAACAATGCAAGCTCGCTGCCGGCGCGCCGTGGGTTGCACTTTGCCTGGCATTTGCGATTTGCAAATGCAGCCTACTGCACTACAATTTCGCGCGATCATTTTCAAAGCAAAATATACATTTTGCGCCGCTGAGATTCAGCGTTATTACACATCGCGTTGTGCACCGTTATGCGCAAGTATTTACTACGCTTGAATTCTTCGATGGTACGGTTGGATAGATCGTGAAATCTTTTTTTACCTACGAGACACAGAAAATTTGCTCGAAAAAGCTGTCAGAATTTGTACGTTTTAGAAATTGTACGCACCTTCCACGTTACGAAATTCGCTGGCTTTTACAAATTTTGCTAGCCTTCTCCGCTTATTCTTAGATACGATTATTTTGGTCGAAAGACTTAAGAAACTCGGAGACTTAAGGAATTGTTAATGCTGCGTTTTTAAACGCAGGCAAAGAGCGTAGCTTTGTTTGTTATATTTTATTCCATAAAAATTCTAAATTGTAAATTATCAAACATTTGTCAATAATCTTCGTGGGATTAGACGATATAGTAGAAGGCATTTGGAAATTATTTCCAGCAGGCTATTCAAATATCTGTACTTGGTGGAAATTTAATATTCTCTTTTCTGGAAGCAATACCATAATTACGTTATTCTAAGAATTAGTAATTATCGCATAAATCATTCTGCTAAAGAGCAAGCTTCGACAAATTGAAAATTCGATATATATATTTTAATACTTTAAACAAGTAGATATAATTACTTGAACGTCTCATTATATAAGATAAATATGTCTCATTATCGTATTTAACAAATTTCCTATACGTTTTATTTTACACCACAACTATTTGAAACGCATAAAGTTATCGATCGTCGTAACATTCGACCAACTTTTTAACGTAGAATTAGCCGATTAAAATTTTACGACTAATCCATCAATTACGTATTTCAACCGTATATTTTGCAACGGTGGCATGTAACTAATTATCCGATATAAACCTATGATATCGCAATCGAATATTTACCAGAAGTTAATCATACCCAAACGGCCTTTTTACGAGCCTCATGAATATAGTCACAAAATCTGTATTTAATTTTGAGACAGATCAATATACCAATAGCGTCTACAGGCTGCGGACATATTTTATAGACTATAAACGTCGATAAACGTTTTCCTGGAGTAGAGGCGTGAATCGAGCGAGGCGCAAATTACAGAGCCTTCGATTATAATAGCAACAGTAGTTGGGTATGGCCATAAAAGTGTTCGAGTTTTTAATTCGCAGAACACATTTTTCATTTGCAAAACAAATTGAGTTATTAAAATTCTATCAAATACCTTCATCGTCGATATAAAGCAAGAAATGCCTAATTGACACTCCATTTGTTCAAACACTTACGAATTACGTATTATGAAAAATGACGATGATTTCGCGTAGGAACGAGAAGGAAGATCTTTGATATTCATAGTGAAACGACAGGATACCATAGGGTATAATACGCTATAGGTATATATTCTAAATATTTGATTACAAAATGTCATAGTTCTCGATATTATACAAAATCATCCTTCTTCGATCGACGCGTCCTACGAATGTTAAGCCGAAACAGCGTCTGATCTTTAATCTCTCGATGCCTCTATCGCTTCACGAAGCGTAGATCCCGACCTACTACCACGCACAACCTCCGCAACGAAACGCCGATACTCATATACATATTACCTCGCATACCCGGCGGCATCTTGAAAATCTGTGAAAATCTGCAAGCCATATCGCCGCTTATCGATCTTCCTTATCTCATCGACGAAGCCCGAGAGATAATCCGAAATCTTACACGGTTAAAGGGGAGCGCGAGGAAAACCGAGAAATCGATGGTGGCAGAACAAAATAAAGGAAGGAGGGGGCAAGAAGGAAGATTCCTGAGGAATATATCGAAATAAAAAAGAGATCAAATAAAATAGAAGAGGCTAGAGCGTCCTAGGTCTGAGGTGAAGGAACCGCATCCCTATACATACAGTCGGAGCAAAGATAAGTGGAAGAAGGGTAGTGGAACAAGGTATCGATGAATTTTAAACGAACAACTACTTAGTGTTATGTATTCGAGTTTCGTTTGCTATGTATCTTGCTAGTGCATAGATTATTTCGTAAACGATTGAAAACCTGTTAATACCTATTCCCGCTACCTGTCCGCTTATTTTTGCCCTCGACTGTATATTCGACGAAGATGAAGAGAAAGGTGGAGGCCTGACGAGAAGAGTAAAAGAGCCGGGTCGGTGTAAAAAGGGATGGAAGGTGAAAAAAGCGAAAAAGAGGGTCGCCGGTGTCGATGGCTATCTTTCGGATCGGCGATCTCAGAAACAATAACGATCCTTGTGCCCGTTGGTGGCGGTCGAGGCTTTAGGTCCGGGGCGATGACAGCGCGAGAGAGACGAACCTCTCTGTCGAAGAACGAGCAGAGAAACGTTGTAAGAAGGTGGATGAAGAAGGATGGATGCCGCCCCAGGTCTTCGGCACCAGGAACGCCTCCTTCCAACATTAAATGCCGTATTAATGCCGGCCACGACCGCCCGCTTCCACGACTCTGCAACGGCGTACGCGTTCACGAAACCGTTTTTCCTCTTTCGGCCTCGTCCTCCGCCTCTCAGCTTTGCCTCCACGCGTAGCCCGTCTCTCCTGCCCTTCTCTGCCTCTCTTTGTCTCGGTCGATCCTGTGCAGGATGCGTATACCGAGCTGCAACCTTCTCCTCTTCCAACATCCAAGGATTTATCTCTCTATCGACGATCGCCCTGGGTTGTACCACGTGGTTCCGCGATGGATCGGTTCTATTGGTTTCGTTGGTTTTGACGAAACGGAATGGAGGGATGGAATTTTTTCCTGGGCATCTCGTAGATTGAGAACCGTATAGCGATCCTTATCTTCGTCGCGGCAGAGATATGCGGGGTTGGTTCTGCCTTTTTTTTCATGTTACCAGGCGAGTGCTACCGCTACCCGAATATCTCGATCAGTGGTTTCAGCGGTCGGGTCCGGTCCCGTTTCGGCCACCTTTGAATTCTGGGTGTTCGCGAACTGCGACTATGGTTTTCGGGGAACGCAACATGCCGTGTATTCATTTTACCTTAGAAGCTTGAGGGATGTTCTTAGAGCGTCGATCCAGCTTCTGCTAATCGAATTTCCGTTACGGTGATTTCGGTAGAAATCGATTGCTGGGCGATACCGATCAGGTAGAAATGTCTCGAACTATTTGTAGAAATAGCCTGTAGCGGTGACCAAATGCTAGATCGAACCAGGCGGGGCACGTTATTCCGTTACATTCTCGGAATTTTTGCTATATTTGCGAACAAATTCGTTTGACGATTTAAATCCTCCTGTTTCGAAAGCCACGTTTTTATTCGTGTCGATGATAGACAACAGACCAACGATGGTAGTTTCCACTCAGCGGGATAATTTTTGGCAACGCCTGAACTACGAACACGGAGTTCTGCACTGGGATTAAAATACAGGGGCGTGTGACAGGTATAACGCAACAGCTGGTCACACGATTGCTCGAAGATCACATAACACGAGTATAACTATGAAAATATACATATAATACTCGAAGCGTTCCAAGATTAATATCAATCTCACATCCCTACGAATACGAACGATTGGAAGCCTATACGCCATGGACACGATTCACGCCCTCGTATAATCGCGTTACACGTTCTTTCTTTTCTTTTTTTTTTAACTGTCCTCTCTATCGAACATTCAGCGAGGAAATTATTATCTTCCGCGAAGTTCCAGCCGGAACATGACTGTTCGCATGGTGATGCTTACGATTTCTCAAGGTGTCGAGATAAAACGCCGCACATGGAAGAGGCTATTCTTGGAAAAGTCGTTTTGCATACTCGAAAATCGCAGCACGAACGAGGGAGCGTTACGCCAATGAGGTGTGGGTGTAGGCGGCGGGCAGTAACGTATTAAAGGACACGCGAGTCGCCTCGGGGCGCTCACGTACACCCCTGCCCACCTCGTGCACGCCTCGTGCACAAGATTAAAAAGCCCCACTCACTCGCGATCTTTCGAGAGATAGAGGGACCCTGCGGAAACGTCCACCCCCCGATCTAGAGGTCGGACGACGACGCCTTTCAACGTTTTCCACCGTGGAAAACTGGATCCGCGAAATTGCTACTTCGGTACAGAGACGGTACGGTCAGCTGTTACGCGTTCTAGAGCTGTTTCTATCGTTAGACGCAAGCATTTGCATCTTTCGTGGACATATTTGTCTATTGGTTTATTGTCGATTTTAGCTGTTATATACTGACACGTTCACTTCTCTACATATATGCAAATCGTGTATGGCAGTGAATGTGTCGAGGACCCATATGTTAACACTTTGACTGTCACGCTGAAATCACATGTTTCGTTGAGGACGCAACGGGAGTATTTTTATTATTCAAAGCATATAATGGCAAAATAATAATAAATTGACGATGTAAGACAACATTCTTCCCCGATCGGCCGTTTATCTTATTGGTGGTCACGGGTAACCACCCTGGCGCCTTGGTAACAGTCGATAGCGACGTATTATAACGAGGCTTCGTTTATTTCAACAAACCATTCGCATTGGTTATTTCGTCGTAGGCAAAACGTGCAGAATATATCGTTGAAACGCGTAGAAGATACTGGTAAACGGTATTTGCTCGTTCTATATGTAATAGCAAGGTATGTGCACACTTCTAACTTCGATTATACGATTAAAAAGCAGCATTTACGATTATTTTCTAAGCTGTGTTTATAATAACATTCGTAGATTACCCCTCAGAGATATGGATGCAGACACAGTGCACCGTTAGATGCAAGATTTGTTCTCATTTTTTTTATCGATGTTCCAATAAAAATGTTTAATCGTTCAATGCGGCACTTTTTATTTCAAAGTGTCTTCTATTTGTCGGTTATATTCAAAATGCCCTAACTGTCAACTTTCATTCGATTTTTACAATTGTAAGAAGTTCAAGCTCTCCGGTCACCAATGACCATCGTGGAGAAATCGTGGCGGGTCATATATGACCAACGTGGCAGTTAAAGTGTTAAGTGACAGATCTAAAGAACTATCTAAGTGTAGAGGATGGTTGGTTGTGTGGTTTAAATGACGAGATTGTCAAATCTATTTAAAAATAATTAATGAATACAGAGAAAGTTCGCTAAGACGCTCGGTACTAACTGGTTCTCTAAAGCCTGTGTATTGATCGCTATTAAAATCCCTCGAGACTAAGACCGAAAAACTGGTCACCTTACGATCGCGTTCGTTTATTTATATTGGTCGGGGAAGTATCGGAAAGCTTCCATTCGTTTTTGTTTCACGGTTACACGTAGCGGCAACACTGTTTTGCCCGGAGTTGGTTTGTTATTACGTTACGTATATCCTAACACTGTTGCTACTCCGAGGCAAAACAACAGCGTGGCTCGAATTGTCCTTTAGCTCATGCGTCGCTACTTAAGAAAAACAATTTTGAAAATATCTTTTAGAACGAGCGTTTTGTTGTTCTACCCGGTAAGATCGAAGGCACGTGACGAGGAAAACAGTCGTCACGCCTTTGGATATCGATCGCTGACGACGATCAAAGTTAGAATTTAATGGAGTATTACAGTAGATATTAAGCTTTGTGCCCTCTGCGGGATGAAGCAGGTTTCAACAAAAGAGGGTGAAACATTGTCAAAGTATTTTCTAAGAGCGTTTAGTAGGATGGAAACCTAATTATAAGAAGCTTAATGTATATTATATTATAAATAGTTACAAGTAACGTAATGGATTTATTAGCGGTAATAACTTTGATTAATACATCTTCCAGTGTTCTACTTATGACGATATTTATTATCTATTCTAAACCTGTCTTATCTTAAATCGTATATCCAATAAGCAATTTAACGTGTATTAAGTTGCAGTTTAAGTACCTACATATAATAAAATATATAAGTAGTTGGAATTTCGTACAATTATGAAATTCAAGTACAACCACCTAATACCTGTAATTTAATTATCTATTTAATTATTTCATTATTTAATATGTATTACGTTAACGAAACGTTCTATTCGATTGAAACAAGATAATACATTACGAATGATTGATAAGAGGCAGAAGTAACTTTTCAAGTCGATCTAATAAAACGAATTGCAAAACCGTGTGTTTCTTACCTTCACCAATTTTTCTCTGATTTCCCACGAGAAGATTGCCGGATTGTCCCTTTTCATTTCTTCTATCCTCGCCTCGATTTCAGGGGTTGCTACCCTCGGCTTGCTACCACCGATGACGCCCGGTCTAATGGAGCCAGTTTCCTGGTAGCGATTCAAAATTTTCGAAACGCAGCCGTGAGAGACGCGAAGTTGTCGCGATATCACGCAAGGGCGGACTCCAGCCGCTGCCATTTCGACAATTTTCAGGCGAATGTGATTCGGTAGCGGTCGGCCGTTGATGAAGACGCCTCCCAATTGATTCATGCGTCCCTGTCCTGTCGGAAACATTCCATCAGTCTTCGTGTATTCGATTCAACGTGCACGAATGTCTCAATCGGAGATTGAATACAGACAATCGCCAGTTTGTAGCGCAACGTCGTATTCTTCATTGTATTTCTGATTTACTTTTGTAGCGTATGTTTATGGAAAATTGATAGAATTTATGGGAAATTGAAACACATGCGATGCATCAGAAATACGTAAAATATTCAGAGCGTAGCAAATCGTTATAAAATTTAGATAGAACCAGTCTCTGTGTAGGATTTATTTCTTTACAATCGTGCAAGTACGAATCGAACGAAAACAATTTGTACGTTTAACAGTTTTTTGAGAAAAGACAATTTTTAAGTTACAGTGTTTCATAAAATTTAAGGTACTTGTTGTGTCGAACGTTGTATCGACGAAATATCTGCCAGCAGTTCTACTAACTAAACCATACTTTACGAATAATTCAACTTTAATTCATAAAATGTGCTACAGATCCTCGCTCGAAGTTTCCATTCGATTTACGTAAAATATTCCAAGTAGCTATGATGAATTGACGTTTTGAAACTCGTCTCGTACTTTTCCGAGCAGACTTCGATATCCGATCATGGAACATCATGCTCTTCCAAAAGTTAGAAGCGATTGAAAAGTGGAAAGTGAATCAAACCATCAAAGATAGACGCGAGTCGTGTGAAATTCTATTGCCAAGGAGATTAATAGACACGCGAGTTAGTTCGTTCGGATTCTTCGACACAGGTACAGGGATCGTGTCTAGATTTTCTCCAGGGTCAAAGAATATTCAATTACGCGGCTGCTGGATGAAAGACGGTGCAAAACGATCGACGATGAGGATGCAAAGAATTGCGCGAGAAAGTAGCATGATTTCGTAGCGGGGATGGAAAAAATTCAGAGACGCAATTGCAGTGATTGGGCTTGAAATTAGCGGCTAAATCCGCGTTCAAGGCGCAAACGTGAAATCAGATAACAGGGAATACTGAAAAAAAAGAAAACGAAACGGGCCTAACAACCGTAAAATTGAAGAAGTTATGCTCACAGAAGGCCATTTTCAGAAGGCTAACGGGGCCCAAATATCCGATATCGTTAGTCCAATTAGCCACCCTTTCGTGCGCGATATTATTTTCATTATCACGCTCGATTATGTTGCTTGTAATTAGCATTGGAGAGCCGGAATAATAGGCGAATCACGTGGATTGCTGTTTATCGGTACGCCCTTTAATTAACTATAAAAACTTGATAAGTGGATTATCGTACGGAAATATTGGTATGCAAAGGCGATTTTATGGAACATGTGAGAAGTATCTCCGCGTTGTTTCTTTAAATATGCAAATTTAGGTACACGTTAGGTTGTTTGAGTTAATTAAACGAGAGAGATATTCTTTCATCGTTTTCGAAGAGCGTATTTTTTACCAAAACTCAAAATGGTCTTTGTAAGAAATTTTACAAGATGCGATGTTACAATTCTCAGACAGGTTTGATCGTGATTATTAAAAAACTAAAGCGTCCAGGTATAACGTTATACGTTCGACAGATAGTTCGAGTTATGCAAACCTGGTTCTGCACTTGCGGCGGTCCATTTGAAAATTAGTCCGTGTTTGATCTCTCGTAAAAGATACAAAAATACAGGATACAATAGCACTATAAGAAGAGATATCTTAGTTTAGTATTTTCTACATATTTTCCCAAAATTAGTAAAGAAATTTCGTCTTCTTTCTTGTAACGTCTCTACATATCCGCGAGGAATCGTATAAAATTTATTCCCAACGAATAAAGGAATATACGATATTCTGAAGGAATTATTTAAGGGAACGTAATTTAATATGCGCCGGTTTAACAAAAAACAAGAGAAAATCTTAGTGAAACAATGGCTGTATAAAGATCAGGGAGAGACAAAAGATGAGGAAGTTGTGGAAAAAGGAAGCAGATAATGGTGCTCTTCTGTGTGTCTCTTATGTCTTATGTCACGGTATGAAAGTTGGCAGCTTGTGCAAGAGATTGCGCAAAAGATGGTTTTCTAATACCCGACGCTGGCGAGTTTATTCTATTCGTATATGTACGAGCGGTGAAAAAGACTGCTGGTAAAATATTGTTGGTACGGAGTCAGTGTTGTTGGGAAATCGGTCAGTTCCTAGAGCAGAGGACTTGCATGTCAATTACGCGAGTGTCGGTGATGTGGTTCATTCGAAGAATAAATGATGTTTCGGTAGTAGCGGTTTTAAATCGTGATGGATGGTTTCGAACGGCGGGAGGCGTGGAATCTTTCAATTACCTTCAGAATTTAAGTTTTCTTCGTGATTTCAATGGAGTCGTAATTTAAATATTCATTTTTATAATTCAAGTAGAATTGGTAAACATCATCGATGATTGAAACGTAGATAGATAGTTTCTGTTAAAAATGTTCGCTATCTTTGCCACTCGAAATACAAATCGTATTATTCTTTGTATTTACACGTTGATTTTCTAACTCTTTCCGTAACCAGAAATATTCTCAATTTTATAAACAAATTGTTTCAAACGACAGACTTGATTTCTCGCGTTCTTTAATCGCGATAAAATATTCTTCGAAATTTAATTAGTGTATTTAATATTTTCGACGTGCGTATTACACAGCGACTATGAGATAAGAATTCTAATGATACGATTAATTAAAATTCTATCTCGTGACGTCTTCCTGTAATGATATAATACAAATGCTAATTAAGAGTTCAGCGAGATCGAATATTGAATATTTATCAAGCAACGAGGGTAAAGCAATCATTGTAGCCACATCAAGTTGCGATCTGTTCGCGTAACTACAACAGGCAGAATGAATTTATCAGAATTACGACTGCATAATGATCCGAAAGTATCTTGTACGTTCTCTGATTGAATAAAAGAAGTTACGCGTGACTAGGCCTACTCTTTATATATATTGTTGCACGTGTCATGCAAATGTCACATAAATTCCTTTCACCTTTTTCACTGTCGAAACAGGTATTCTGATTTTTCCCCGTCTGGATACGTTTATATCAAAGAACGAATATTTTCTCTTGACAAATCTATACGAGAAACGATCAACAACCGTATTTGTATAAATAAAATATTTGCTCGGCAAATTTAACAATATGTATAGTAAAACTTTGGCCATCCAAATTAATTGTGATACACACGATTACGGCCACAAGAAAAAAAAGCAAAGAAAAACTAAAATTGAATTTCCATGGTATAGGAATTTGTGCGTGATTTATAACACGGAAAAAGAAACAACTTTAAAAACAATTCGTTTAGACTGTGTTTTGTAAGGAGGACATTCCGGTTTTTCTACCTAAATCCTTCCAATTACCTTTATTGCTCTTTTACCATTCAGACGTCTTGATTTAACAGGATCGTAAAAAGTGCTTGTGTCGTTTCGATAGTTTCCTTTGAAACTTTTTTATACTATAGGTAAGTACCTATACGCTGACCAATAAACACTTGTCAAGCAACGAATGATTTTTAAACTCTATAAATTTTTCCGTGTCACGTTGCAAGATCGATAATTTCTTGAATCTTATAGGCATTTATATTATACAGACGAATAGCTGTTTCTTTCAAGATTTTCCTACGCGGAATAATAAAGAATGTATATACGACGCAAATGCTAATCAACGTTCAAATCCTACGAGTAATTTTTTTCTAAGAACATATATTGAGAGAAAGGGTTTACTATGACATTTATCGATGTTTCGACGATTATAGCGTATTCCAATGAGAGTTTACAGTTTTTATCGGTCCCTTAGAAAAAGATATACCACGTGACATTCAAACTCCAACTCTATTAGTTACATTCGTCAAACTTCAATTTCGATGTGTCATAGCAAAGAAAAAAAAAAACATAATATTTTATGAAACATAATATTACGTCCATTCTTGGGAAAACACTAAAGGACGATTCAAGGTTCTATTTCCTCGAAGATATCAACCACGTGATATTAAAGTTTCACATACACATACGTTAATTTCCAATTCTATTCAACTTCCCTGTTTCAAGAAATAATTCCAAACATTCGCCCAAGAAACACTCGGTGAAAACTGCAGGTATCCATCGGTTCCTGACGAAACAGTACCACGTGGAATCCAAACTACAATGTTATTCGTCACATACGTGAAATTCGAATTCCATTCAGCCTCGTGTCGAATACGATCTCTCTTGTGGCAAAAGAAAACCCGAAATCTGCTACGATCCTCAAATCACTCGCTCAAATCACTTTGTACAATTCTACGCGCGAAGCTACATTGATCAAGTCTATAAATGGGAAAGCAGAAAAAAGTTACGATAACAAAATGATTCTAAACATTCCGGTAAGGAACATTCAATGGAAATTCAAGGCATTTATCAATTTTTGACGAGACGATACCACGTGACATGCAAATTTCAATTTTATTCGTCGCATACGCTAAATTCAATGCCATTCGGTCTCTCGTCAACTACAACCTGTCTTCTTCCACAGAAACAATCTGAAACCTCTTACGATATTTAAGAGACATTTCAGTAAAGCTCGCATTATCTGATACACAAAGCCACATTGATCGACCCACAGATGGAAAGCTAGGTGAAAGTGACAATGTTGCAAACGTCACATCTCAATTCATCCTGGAATTTTCTATCGTTTCTGTCGTCTTCTTGTAACCAATGAACGGACATAATTTATCTCTCGAGACTTAATCGTCTATTTGAATAATGTAACCGAGAAGCTGATAAAAAATGAAGTGGATCGATACAAAGAAAGACTTCGGAAGGATTGGCGCAACGGTACCAACCTTGAAACGGGTATCCTCCGAAGATGGGTCTCATTCCACTGGTAACGTCCATCCTTCCAGCAACGTAGGAATTCCTCGCAGCCCTCCAGGTCTGTCGCACGTCTTGGTTACTCGCGTCACCCACTTGTTTCCGATCTCACGGTGGACCACACGACTGCCCGTTTTCACTAAACGCGAAACTATACGGTTAACAGACAGGCAGAAGCACGCGGCCGGCACCGTTGGCCCGAGGCAAAACGACTGCTTGGACAAAACGACTGCTTGAACGAAAACGACGGAGGTGGAGAACGACAAGGACAGACGGGGCACATCGGCGTCTCGGGGCGATGGGGGCAGGGCACGCGCGCCAAGATGAAAGGGGGAACGAAGCTGGCAAGCGCCAGACGAGACGCCGACGACTGGGAAGAAAAGAAGGAAAATAAGAATGGAAGGAAAATGGATGGAAAAACTGGCTTGATAGGGTGAATCGTGGCGGTGCAGCACACCAAGGAAGAAAAGGAACAAGCAGGTAGCACGCGTGGCTCTCGTTGCAAGGGGTACCGCTGCAATAACGTGTCAGTTGGGCCGCTGGTCCCCTCGTGTCCCTCCAACTGGCTCTGCGAGAGCAATGGATGGCTGTCTCTTTCTCTTTTCGCCACGACTGCTCCGGAAAAAGGGGGACTGTCGACTCGTTGGGACTAACGGGGTTCCAGTGGGGTCCCATCCAGATGGTTTACGCCCTGTTACTTGGTTGGCAAACCGCCGCTTTCCAGTGGGCGTTCTTTGAAGCGGAAACGCCTACGGAGCCGCTCTTCGACGTTCACTGGATGTTCACCAGGGGTTTACTTTTTTCTCCTTTTCCAAGCTCCACGGGCAGTTGATAGCGTTTTCGTGGTACAGAGGTGGTCCGCTTCTACAGGGAGCGATATTGGTATTCTGAATGGGCATCGCGAACGAAGAGGTGTAGATAAGTAGTAGTTGATGCAATGAAATATGTTGGTGATTTACTTGGGTAGACTTTAGGGTGCGTTTGAATGTGGTTTTAGGGTGCTTGATTATCTGTAGAGAGAGAGAGAGACAGAGAGAGAGAGAGAGAGAGAGAGAGAGAGAGAGAGAGAGAGAGAGAGAGAGAGAGAGAGAGAGAGAGAGAGAGAGAGAGAGAGAGAGAGAGAGAGAGAGAGAGAGAGAGAGAGAGAGAGAGAGAGAGAGAGAGAGAGAGAGAGAGAGAGAGAGAGAGAGAGAGAGAGAGAGAGAGAGAGAGAGAGAGAGAGAGAGAGAGAGAGAGAGAGAGAGAGAGAGAGAGAGAGAGAGAGAGAGAGAGAGAGAGAGAGAGAGAGAGAGAGAGAGAGAGAGAGAGAGAGAGAGAGAGAGAGAGAGAGAGAGAGAGAGAGAGAGAGAGAGAGAGAGAGAGAGAGAGAGAGAGAGAGAGAGAGAGAGAGAGAGAGAGAGAGAGAGAGAGAGAGAGAGAGAGAGAGAGAGAGAGACAGAGAGAGAGAGAGAGAGAGAGAGAGAGAGAGAGAGAGGGGGGGAGTTTGATAGGATGTAGGCTTGGAATTACGAGATTGTATTTTAACATTTAACAAGATTTGACATAAATTTCCTCCTCCGTTGTTTGCTTATTACGACTATAGCTACGTACAGTTAATATGTGAATGTTACGATTCATTTCAAAAGTAGATTTTTGCTATTGGCTTTCAACTTTGCTATTATATAGGTATGTAAGTTCTACTTTGAAATAAATAAAAGGAGAAATAGCTACGTATATGCAAATACAAGTGTTATTTTAATTTAATCGCAGTAGCCAAGACTTCGTCTGAAGCTTCTTCCAAATTAATATTCCATCCAGCGGTTATGGCACATATATTCCATCAACGAAATGCCAATGTACGATTATTTGCAGTCGCACGATTCTTCGAATTTTTACATTGAGTTCATCACGGAGTTCGTCACTGACAATTTCCTGTAAGGTGAGAGCCGTACCAAGATTGAAAACGAGTAATTCGTCAATGATTAAAGTGTCAAAGTTATCCATATTTTGAAGCAGAGAAAGTTCTACTTCTTCAAACGCGATATTCCGACCCACTCGAACGAGTCATTTCTCCGACTTCCAAAATCTCTCTTTGAAATCTCTGTCTAAAAGAACCTCTATTTTTCCAATTGTCCACGGTATTCACAGGAGATGATACCGTAGCATTCGTGTATCTTCGAATAAAAGCCGTAGGTACCGGCGGACGAATTTCAATTTGGACCCCGTTGCGTTCGATTGCGTTCTAAGGAGTTTCGGATGCTCGAAAACAGCGAATATTTACGGCCTCCACTGTCTGGAAGTAAAATCATAATGAACGCATGATGGACTGCTATAAATTTTTATGAAGGTCTTTCCTTGCGAGTACGGTCGCCCTGTCTGTAAATCTTTCCGTACGGTAGCGAAACGGACGGACAGCGGGAGGTCCTGCGCAATGAGCAAATGCACGTAATGTCCTCGTCTTTTAGGGCGGCGTTGTATCAACCGAAGGACATTTCGCACGTAAATGCTCGTGAAACGTCGTAGTTGTCGTCCGACACCGAACTTCCTCGAGATTTACGATGTAGTTAACGCGATGACTCGTGATGATCGTTTTATGGAAATGGATAATATGCAGTCCCTTTGAGAGCGCAAGATGTGTCGCAGGAAGATCCTGAGAAATTCTGTTCGGAATTATTTCGTTATCGTGATGTATCCTTACGACTTCTTATCGAAGATACTTCTCGCCAATGTCCGAGATCTGCCTCATCATCCACACGATCATTTCAAAACAACCGTTCTGACTAGCTAGAGAAATATCAAAAATGACCGGTCGGAGGACCGCACACGTTTCGTAAATAGCAAAAAGGAGGACCCACGCCAAGGTAGGAATAAAAATGACTGGACAATTTCGTTTCTCGGTTGAAAAGGAGCGTCTCGAACACGAAGAAGCTACAGAGAGGTAGTACAAGAGGCTGTAAGGAAGCTTGCAGCGGTGACAATAGAGAACGCTGGAAAACGGACTATCGATCCAACGAAATCGATAGGTTTGCTCCACTCTTTGGTCCCGCGTGACCTTGCAGTTTCTGATCGATGTAAGGACTTTCTCTTGCTAACGCGAGTAAGAGGCATAGATCCTTCCGTTCTTCGACTACCGGCACTTGGCCTCAGTTCACGCCAAATTTACCGATTCCTAGACAATACCAGTGCACCCCCGATATTGGAAACATCGGGTCTCGTAGCGTATTTGTCTACGTAGCGTGGAAACTATGCGGAACTAATAAGAGTTCGCAACACCTCTTTTTCGCATCCGATGCATCGTCTACGGTTTCGGTAATTTCACAATGGACAGCTTTTTCCTCGCGTTAAATGGGACAGGTATCGAAATGGATAGACCAGTTTATCCTGCTGATGGATCTGCGATCCTGATATTATCTGCATTACGGACTGTTTGTTTTTTTATTTCTAAGATTTGCTCGGTCGATGTTCCGTTGTTGATTTGTCACGTGCGTTCTTGGTAGTAGTAGAATTTCGTTTCCCTTGATGGTGTTGGGATTTAGAACTGGTCGTTGAGTATCGTTTAAGATGCTGAGTCTCGTTTGTGAATGAGATAAGGTGGAAATTGGTTTTTATTTACACGTAGAGTATACGAGGTTTGTTTATGGACTCGTCGATTTGTTTTGGTTCTCGATGTTTCACGCGATGAGAGTGTTGGAGTTTTGCTCCTGTTAGCGATATCCAGTGGTTTATTGCTGGTTATTCGACATCGTTTAATTTTCTCCGATTTGTGGGTGATAAAATTTGGTAACTGATCCTGACGATCTTCTGAGAAGGGTTGCGACTCGAAGTTGCGCGAAGTCTGTTCCCCTCGCGTGCTTTTTCCTCGCGGAGATACATAAACATAACATATTTCGCAACTATGTAGCGTCATTAATTGCCAGAGGTCGTTTTGCTCTATTTTTTCTCTTATACATCAAACGTTATGTGTTATCGTTAGAAATCGACTAAAGCGTTCGGACATTTACGAGCGATAGATCAAATCTGATGAAATGAAAAAGTCGGAAAAGTATTTCTGTGGTATGTATGTATGTACATTATAATTCAATAATATGGAACGATTCTATGAAATTATTCATAGAGGATTGTTGGAACTGTGAAATTTGGACGTACGACGAGGACTGTAGCTAAATAATTGGTCAATCAATTCGACAAAACAGGATTGCTATATCGTTTAGGAAAGTGGTAACTTTTAAATCTCAATATTATTTTTCAATAAACTGTAACATGAGTTTCTTTGCATTCTGTAAAATACGAACAAAAAGGTAAAGATTAGAAGGAAAAGTAAGCCTCGTGAACCTTATGAAAAGACTTATTGTGCTTATTATGAAATCTCAAACACAAACAGAAGGCTGTATACTGGGTTATAACGTCTTCAAGGTTGATCATTAGAAAGTAACGTTTTCATTGGAGTTAATGGACTTTGTTAATGATCATTAAATTAAGTTTACACAGAAAAAAATTGATTTCTTGAAAATATCTTACACGATTATCGTACTAAGGAATTTGTCAAACATCATCTATTAAACACACTGAGCACGTATTTCTTAGCTCACTTATTTATTTGCAATTTTTTTTTTTAGTCAATGATCGAATTGTGTCTTTTAAATATCGTGGCAATGAGAAGGTATTTGTATTACAATTCTATAAAATTTCAAAACATCGTAGAATTTCTTGCATATTACGATCAACGATATCCAATGTCATTTTTTAAAATCTCTAAAATCTCTGTCTGTATCTCTTCCTTCGTACAATGATTGTACCTTTTGCGTGTAATGACTTCCATTAGAAAGAACTTATTACTTTCATATGTAAGCTTCTCGTACCTTGACAAACCGATACATAAATTACTTTATTTACATTTTTCCATGATGTTGCATTTACGCTACATATTATATATTATTACATTATGTTGCGAGAGTGAGAGAATTCGCGGTGGATAACGACCGACCAAGAAGCGAGATGAAACGTTAGAATAGAGCTCGGAGTGCCGCTAAACAAGAAGCATCGTTCTTAAATGATGCGCCGGCCAATTTTTCACGTAATTCCCCCCGCGTTATCCGTGATAATCGTTCGTTGAATCAGCTTTTTTCTCACCATCATCGGTCGGTTTGACTTGGAACACGGTGAAAAGAAAAAAAGAAAGGAAAAAGAAAGACGAAGGAAAAAGAAAACTAAGAAAGGCATCGTGGAAGGGTCGAACCGCTAAGTAGACCCTCTGTAAGGCCGCACGAATTTCTATTAAAAGCGGCAATTAGTCTAAGTCTCGATAAATCTTGATGAGTGATACGCCGACATCAGTCTGCTTGTCAAAGACGCCTGTGGCGAGGGCCACACCGATTTCCAACACACATTGTTTCCATGACCGTGCTCGTTGGACGAAAATAGGAGAACGCAGGGATTTCTTCGCTGTCCTGCGGCACAACGACCACGTGAACTAGCCTCGTTGTTATGTTAAACCAGGTGAGAAACGCGTGATGCGTGTACGGCACCATTAGAATTTTTAATGCGACCGTTTAGCGGCTGCTGGCTTCGAGCCGCCGATCTTCGCAACGAATAACCTTAGAAATATATATATATATATGTATTCAGCTACACCTTTCAACGTGTTCTTTATAACACGTTCTCATTCAGATTCGTTAATTTCCGAATTACAAGTCGGATAAGATTTGCCGAAACTGACAGAAAGAAATACATTGGCCATTAAAAAAAGAAGAAGATAAAAATCGGAGATACGTGAAAAATATTCACAAATATTTATAAAATCCTACGAAAAAATAAAAAATTATTTTCACCGCTCTAATCGTTTTGGTATCAGCTCCTCGTCTTATAATATCGTATCGTACCTACCCTATATATGATATGCTTCGTATTTTCGATTTAACAAAGACGAACTATGTTCCTAACGAAGGTTGGTTTCAATCGCGATTCTAATTCCAATTATTTAGATCTGTGGATACGGATAAAACGTAATATTTCAATATTTTACATCCGACACGGTGTTAACAACGCTGACCAGCTAAATGTAATAGACATACTAAAAAATCATATGGTAACGAAGAAAGTGTGTGTCGATATACGCACGAACGTAACTTCGTCGAACCATTACGACAAGTTCTTGACGACAAGAGCAATAATAAGAGGGTGCAATATTACTCGCGCGTCCCCGGATTTTCGAATAGGCCGTTTCGCCTGCCTCGAGTTATTTAAATAAAACCCTTTGTCGGCCGGCTGGAGTCCATTACCGAAGTACCTTTATAGCCACGCGTGTACGCCGATATGCCGGATTACCGTTTCCTTTTCTAACTCTTTTTACAACCTTTTGCGCCTCTCGCTTTGGTCGCTGCTCGCTCGCGCATACGTCGTTTGCCAATTGAACAGAACTTCGTTGTTGGTAACACTAGAATGATAATTTAACGTCGTCCGACCATGCAAAGCCTATCTTCGTCTCAGATGGGAAAAACTTTAATTAGCAAAATAAATTTTTTAACGTTTTCCTTTTTTTTATTTCAAGCTACTAAATAATATGGGAACGTGAAATGAAATTTATTTGATTCTCACGTAAATGTTTCAGGTCCGTACTTCGTGGATAAGATATTAAGAATTATTTATTCCTATCGATTTTCTCGAAACAGCAATGTAATTAATGTATTCTGTTATAAATTATAACTTGCAATACGGGAATTATTTCTAGATATCGATTCATCCGCGTATTTCACTATCGACCCATTAGCAAAAATAGTTGAACTCGTTGAATCGAAAGCGAATATTTGGACGTATTTGGGAAATGACAAAATCTGGACAGATTGGTCACGTAATAATTTGCATTATCCCAATAATAATAAGATAACAAGAAATAATAGAATATTCCGTTTCTCTGTACATGTTCTTCTTGAGATCTGTTATAGAACGTGAAATACGAATTAAGAAAATAAATAACAAAAGAGTGATGAGATTTTAACGAGGGGGACGATAGTTTCATGGAGAAAGGAACGTACCAATGGAACATAGCGCCGAAGCAAAAGTGTCGCGTAAATCTAAAAGATTATTCTATTTTTATACGAGGAATTCGCGAATGTGACGTCACCATTTTTCCGTCTGACATATAACTCATATTTCTATCGTCGAAGGGAAAGGCAATCAAACGTTAATCTTGAAAGACTTGTGGTGTTCGCGGGTGGTTTCGCCCGAACGACCGAAGAATCCATCTTGCAAATAGAGAATGCGCATGATGCCAAGGGTCGTCACATATCTTATTCCACGCAGCTCCAATACGTATCGAGTATCGCGAATTTACGTTCGGGACATAGCTACCGCGAGAGGAACGAGTCACTTTGAACACCGTTTCGACCTTCACCACCACGGTCGCATGTCTGCTTATATTATGGCAAAAGGTGTCGCGTAAAGCACTCTCGTTTCTACATATTCTCCGATCACAAAGAGTAAGCTATATACGGTTTTCTTGCGTGTATCCATTCATTGACAAGTAACGTTAAAATCAAACGTTAAGAATATTTTCCAGCCGTTCAAAGTATTTTCGAAAACTTAGTCGCAGAAGTATCACATCGTATTTAACGTTTCTGAACTATATTTATCATGTCTATTTCATGTATTTTATCATCATATCATATCATGTATATTTATCATTTATCGATCTATTGTAGCATATCTTTATAATTAGGTAAGTTTACTTGTCCGAAACAGATAATTAGAACCAGGAAAATGATCAAACAATAGTAATTTTCTATTTAATATTGACTTTATATTAATATTAATTTTTATATTAATTTTATAATTAATATTAATATCTATATTGAATGATATTTGGAGAATATCGCGATACGCTAATGTTAGGATAACCAGCGATCGTTGGAAATTGTTTTGGATATTCTCGAGTGGCGATGAAAACACAGAGAGGGAACAAAGAAGAGAAGCGGAGAGAAAAGCGAAGACTCGGGACAAAGGTGAAAAAGGGGAAGCACGGTCTACGTGTGGGGGCTTATTGGCGATGCATAGTCGCGAACTATGCAACGTGAAAATGTTGCAGAAGCAAGCGGTGCTGCGAACATAATTCAGCTCGTTATACGCAACGCAAGGTCCGGTCGAGCGTTATGGCTTGGTGGCGGAGCTTATGGGGCCTTATGGGCCATACGCCCCGCGCACGAGGTCAGGGGGTCCTCTGTTCCAATTTTGTGCCCAATAAGACTAATTCCTTCAAAGGTGCCGGCGCGTCTGGGATACGGCCACCTTGCTAGCGAGAACTTATCGGCTAATTTTATGTAAATTATGTGACGCCACGGATTATAGCTTACGACCGTTTCTCCTCTAAAAACGCCTTTTTGGGAACGGAATCGAGCTGGCATATGCGCGCAAGAGCTTCGTTCTTGGCAATCGTCGACGACTTCTTCGTAAATACTGTGTATGCGTGTGGTGTATGTGTTTGATCTTGAAGGAAACGTCAATCGACAAATTCCCGTAAATTTGCGAATTTCTGTAAATTGTCGAATGATATAAAACATAAAGCGGAAAACGAGAATGCCGGGGGAATTAACCTTGTACTGAACAAAACGCATCTGGGATGTTGCATTTTATACGAGTCATAAGTAACAAAATTTGTCGAGTAAAATAACTGTGCAGAGTGGACGAAGAATTTCAAAAGTTAATTAATTCTAATACGTTTCTACGACATCTACTTGTTATTAGCATAACGACTATCTCGACTTTCGAAATTCCACGTTATTCTCAGACAAATAACGAGAAAAGCCTTTCACGGCAAGCACCTTGAAAAAATCGAGCAAATAAAAAGGCTCGAGTCTATACTCAAAATCTTATCCCGATCGTTGTCCCGTTCGTTCTAAGGAGCTTCAAAACAGCTGCCTATGAATCTTCCTATTCTCGACGACGCGTACCGGTGAATACCTGTTCGTGGTTACGCGTTTTTCGAAAGACAAGATACCAATAATTTACGAGAGCGCGCGGACAATGCGCGAAGCACAGCAAACAGGGGATTTTGCATAATTTCTGGCTGCGTCCTCGCGTTCGAGAAACATTGAGAAACAGCTCTTTTTTCAAACGACGGCTAAATACCGGGTGGTCGACTTCTGACGGTGTCCCAGTTCCAAAGTTATGCAAAGGACTCATTCATCCGGTCAATAAGGCAATCAGGAAGATATTTCGGCCATTTGGAAGTCTAACGAGGAACGACCACGCTTTTAAGAGACCTACGGTCGAAGACTGAAGATGGAACGCGGTACGATGTTTCCATCGCTATTCACACTGACGACTCCCTCGTTCGGTTTTCAATTAGGGAAGAAGTTCACGCTTTCTCTGCATCATTTGTCTAGGATGATACTAGAAAGATATTATTCCCCTTCTTTTTTTTGGTAAGAAATTGAATACAATATATTTCTTAAATAAGAAAAACGTCATAGTTCACCGTCAACGCTAAGCTCACAGAAATATGTGAAGTATGTCATACGTAACTATCCATCGTATCATCCTGGAATATAAGAAATATAACCAGGCAAGAAGGAAATGAAACATCAAAGACAATGTCAGATTTCTGCAAGATTATTAGAATTTTCTGGACGCAAACGCTTATCTATAATGTTTTTTAATTCGGTCAATAGTCGCTAATGATCTTGGACGATGACGCGACTCTAAATTCATGAAAAGAAATATATAACATTTTGCGTAAAAATGTTTGCGATAGATTTTTAAAGTTGTTTTTCTCAAAAACGAAGCAGCATACGTACGTGGATATATTGGGCATTATTAACTTATTTTCTCGAGAAGAATCTACTAATCTCTGACGAATGTAGTAATATGTAATAGAATGATATTACAATATGTCAAAGGAGTTGTGTAGAACTGCAGAAAAATCTGCGTCTTTAATACCTTCGTATCGTATCACTAATTTATTGCACGATTCATAGGAAGAAAGCTTGTCTCGGAAGAAACTGAAGAAAAGAACGAGTTAATATTCACCTGAAAATAATTTGCAATTTAAGCGATAAGTATGTGACAGCTATTAAGCAAATAACCACGGAATTATTCACTCGCGCGAGGCAAAGTAAAAGGATTTAAAATTACTTGCAAAGATTTACTAACGACGAATGTAAACGTCGGTATGGCGATATGTTTGAGCTGCGGTGAAGCTTTGCATACACTTTGACCACCGTAGTACGCTTCTTATTTTTTCTTCTTACTCAATCTGCGGTTCTTCTTTCTCCCTCAGCGAATGAACTTTGCTACAGTTACGTTGTGGTTGAAAATTACACGGGACTATAATAGAAACGAATCTAATAAAACATGTTGACGTTCTTAAAAATTACTACAAATTTCTCTATTCCTTTTTCGTTGATCATCGCTGTATAGATTTACATTTACCGATCAGATATTAGTTTCACACTCGATCGAAACGCTTCGTAGTTACATAATTATGACGCTAATATCTTTAGATGTACTTTATTCAAAAATGTAACGAAACCGCCTATTAGTTTTTTCTATTATCGAGACCTAGGCATTTCTTCTATACACACGAGCAATTCTCGATCAAAGAGAAAGTAGAATTCTCCAGTTTTTCAAGGAAGACAGACGAACTCTTACTTTGGTCTGCAACTCGGAAATGAACACGTCATCGGAGGATCGAAAAGGATGTGGAGATACCTACCTTAGGTACCATCTTGCGAATAAACGCCATGAAAGAATTCAGAAGTATAAAAACGGTGATCGATAGCGAGCGAAAAAAGGGAGAAGCAGCGGCATCGTCTGAAGAATCTGTGAGGTGGAAATCGAGGCGGCCGAAGGCAATCGAAAGGGTGTCGTATGCACCGAAACGAAGTAATCCACTAAACGATCGTTGTCGGAGAGGAGGGTGCGTCGAATGGCCGGAGGAAGTCTAATGAAAGGCACGCGCACTCTGACGGTCCGGCGTGAGAATAAAATAATTAGCTGAGCTGCCCTCCGCGCCGTGAACCCTTCCTCATCCTCTTTCTCTCTCGAAACGGCTGGCTGAGAACGCGAAACGAGAGTTGTCGAGGAAGATGGAGCACGATGGAAGCGGCAAGGTGGAAGGGGACGACCGCTCGGGCCAGGTGGGTCGTAAAGCCTTAGAATGATGCTCTAATAAATCCCACTGAAAAATTGCGAGGCCTCAGGCTCGTCGAGAACTTTCTTCTACCATCTTCCTTCGTTTCCTCTCTGCGCCTTCTGCATCCTCGTCTGCCAACATCGTCCTTGTCTTTGTCATAGTTCACTCTCCTCTTGCTCTCGAGCCACGTTGGAGATCCGCTGTTCCCTTGGCTGAGGGCTGAAGCAGACCAGACGAGAGCCTGGCCTCTTTAGCCGTTCTGTTCCGTTCCGTGTTCGTTCGTGACTTTAATGTCTCGAGAAGAAACGCGTTAGAGATGAGTTGTGCGAACTGAGACACGAATGGAGGTCGTCTAGCCTTCGACGCGTTGGCTGGAAACGGGCAACCAGCCTGTCTGGTCCTGGCGAACTCGTGCTCGGTGACTTTGATGCCTCTTAGGGTGGCGTTCTTGGCACGTCTCCGGACGATGCGTTTATCGGTTCCGAGTTAACATATTTCTCGTCGACCACGTGGAAATACGTCTTTTTATCGTTTAACCTGGTCTCGTAAAAATACTCTCTTTTTCCATTTATATTCGATATTTTTTCCAGCATAGGAATCTCTTTAGCGAATAACTTTAAATCCAAATGCGAGGGTTTTATGAGTGTGTTTCTGTATAACACGTGGTTAATATTCTCCTAACACGTAGAAAGAAAGTCTCGTACAATATTTCGATTTAAGACGAAACCTTGCATCGCGTATTTTACTTTTCGCTCGCATCTTACGTTTTTCTAGTCTGTCCAGAAAAATTTGTACCGCTCCATATAACTTCGCAATTTATTTACGAATCATCACGAGCCCTTTTCCCCAACCACGTAAGTGTTCCCAACACCTACACAACTATACTTAAATCAATGAGTCGTATCTCGAACCTACCGTAAGTTTCGCTGAAAGCAATTCGATCAAACGCCAACGCTATCCGCATTACTCACACCGGATTAAATAAATCCCATCGAGTTGACTTTCCCGAAGAGGGAAGAAAAAGGAAACGTTCACCGCGCAGTCTCGTGCCTGCCATATTTTTCCCCGGCGGAAGCGGGGAGGTTCCAGGCAGAGATCCTTTATGTACACGAGCCAAGTCGCGCGTTCTTTGATTGCGGACCGTGGAAAAAGCTAAAAAGGATCCTTCGATGCCGAGGCGAGTCTGCTGTTTCGTCACAGTCCGCTTGCTCCGTGAACGCGGATTGGATTCGGCCCGGTGTAACTTGCCCGCGACTTCCTCCCATTTACACATTATTTGCCGTATCCTCCTGTCCCGCTCTGTCCTCCTATCCTCGTAGCACCTTCGTGCTACCTCCGTGTCGCCAGAGACCACGACTGCATCGTGATTTCTCCAGGTTGACCCTACCAGCTGCTCAAGATGCCCGTTACGAATCCATAGAACCGAGAAAATCGAGGAACGCTCCCGAACCTATCCACCCTCCATTGCCTTCTGGGAGTTCTCCACTCGTTCGAGACGCGAAAGGATGATCGAGGACGGTTTTATCGAACGACACACCACAACATCAAAGTCTCGGCGATGACACAGAAGTCTTGCGAGGATCGTCCACGAGGACTCCGGGGAGTTCGATGCTTTTCTGTACGTGCATCGAGTGGGATCGCGTTTTGGGAGATCCCTTTGGCGGCTGCGATTGATCGTTTCGTGCGTTGCTAGCGATTATGCGATCAGCCCGATGTTTTCGAGTACTTCATCGTTGTTTGGGATCAAATATATAAATTTCCATGTCTCGTACGTTTTGTCTTACGACTTTAATCATAAAATTCCGTAGAAGGAGAATCTTTCCCCTTTTTCATGTTATTCGGATGTTTGAAACACCTGTATATAATCCACCTGCGGTAGAAATAGCTTAGTTTAAGAGGGCTGTTTTTTCTACAAACATACTGAACACGTGGAAAGCATAAATCCATCCTAAAATAACAGCCGACGAATCAGAGTGTTTTTGCCAATAGATAAAGATCGCTTCGGTCTACCTGGTAAATGTCAGAAACGTACCAAACAGTAGTATATTCAATTTTATACGTTCTTCGCTTTAATTATTTGGCCATTGCGTCGAGTGGTGTATCTTTAATTTTCTTTCGTTCCTCTCGCGTCCTCAGAGGCTACCGATTCTTTGTTTATTCCAATAATAAAATAACAGAAGCATGTTTATGCCGATGGAAACCTACATACCGAAGACTAATCTGTTCGAGTAAGTTCGTGATGTACAGTTTAATTTCCACGCGAAGGAACAAATACCGGAGGAAAGCACTGCAACAACCGGCTCTTCGCTTAACCCTGCACACATATTCGCAATGATGGACCTATCTGCGATCTCGAGACAATTTTCTCTAGCATTTATAATTTCACCCATCCTGTGTCGCTTCTTCGCTCGAGAATCCTATTCGAGCAAACTATCATTAACCTATCCATAACGTTTCACGCTGCAAGCCTAACGAAAAATCCTAAAATCGCTTGCTGCCGGTTCAGAGTGCAGCCGTGGAGAAATATTTTGTTGGACTCGGGAAGGGGTATCCGTTTACACGGAAAATCAAGGTGACATCCGAGCGGAGGCGAGAAGACAAGCGAAAAAAGACGTTTGCGGAACAGCGGTAGATTGTACGAGCGACCCGTGGCTACGGCTTAAACCACGAAGAAGAGATCACCGTGGTGGCTTGGTCGCTGAGCAGAGGACCCCCCAGTAAGATAATGCGTTCTCTCGCCTCGAGACTTAGCCTCGCCTTAGCCGTTGGATAAGCCGCGAAGCTGACACTAACCCCGTTAACCGTTAGGTCCGTGGCTGCTGACTTTTTAAACCGTTGTTTATTTGCTATCTAAAGCCGTTCTAGAAATCCTCGGTCTCGGCTCTTCGACGCGCCGAGGCTGATGATTAACCTCGCGAAAAACCACGGTACTTGGTTCGCTGATTTCACTCGGTTTAATCACAGTTGTAAAAGTTGTAACGCTACAATCGCCTTTAGAAAATGCTATATTGTTCGCGCGATAAGCACAACCGTATCGGTTCGAGTGGAGAAAATAAAGGGACGAAGAAATACTTGGGTGAACAGATGTGACGTAGAAAACTATGTTCGGAAACGCAGATGAGTCGAAGATACGTTCAAAATCAAAGTTTCATTTCCACGTACATAAGACACTTAAAACATTTTCCCCGCCACTCTTATAGCTTCGTGGAAGCTATCATCTCCGGAAGCTATACTTACTGTCCCATGGAAATAACCGCTACGTAATTACGCGACAATAGATAAATCCTTGCACCGTGAGGAAGCCAATAAACATCATCGGTTGGTGACGAACGGCTCGTTTATCCGGTGGAAAAAGAAACCCGTAAAAACAGGCGAATCAAACCGATTGATTTGCCTGACTAAGTTAACGAAGAACATCGAATTCCCGTGTCCACGTCTATATCAACGTGGTAACCAAACGAGACTAATCTCGGCGGACCGTCTTAACTAGCTTAACTAAAGCAACAAACGGCCGATGTAACCGTGTCCGCGTTTATCCACAGACCCTTCCACGCATTTTTTCCTCGCGTATTCAGCCATGCAGCCTCTTTTTCTGCCACGCGTATACGTTCGTCTATCTCTTAGCTAGTTCGCGGTACGCCAATCGACCGGCTCCAGCTTTCAGCGAGTTTCGAACGTTTGGGGGTTGAAAAGCGTGGCCGTGACTCGGTCGAATCGCTTGTTCAACCCTCGTACGACCCGTACTGCACGGTTAAATCATATTTTCTACCAGCCGTGTAGATCAAGGTTGAAGCAGGGTGACGAAGAAGATGAACCGATCGGCGTCGAAGGACTTTCACGGTTAAGTTACAGATCGTTATGTTTTCACGGGTTTCTTGTTGCTTTCGCATTGAAACTCGATTCCGAGAGGTTCTGCTGATTTTCCGGGGTAGTTACTGTGAATTTTCTTTTTCCGCACCGTAGGACGAAAGAGAGCAGGCAGAACGAAGCTTCTGTGTCTGTGTGCATTGGATAGAAGAGAGTGTGGTATAACGAGAAGTCTTAGAAGATTAATACATTCTATAAGGAATGGCTTCTTATTCGTATTTTAATTATATTGAACGAGCATCATGGACTCACTATATCATGAGAAGATAGTCGAGGGAGTGGCCTGCTTGAAAAGGAAAAATAACGATGGCATTTCCACGTCCATGTCCATAAGGATAGACATATATACCTAATAGTTGGGAGTTGAATGATAGACAGCAGATATGGTACAGTAAACCAAGATTGTTCGCGTATGAGTGGATGTATGTATGTGTAGATGACTAAGCGAGAGTACAAGGCGATAGGAAAATAATTGTAAATCGAATTCCCTTTGCAACTGACAGGCTACAAATAAACTATGCTACTGGTTCGTAAGAAAATGCTAAATTTTATGTAAGAAGGGAGCAGTTAATTTACATTTATAAAACGAAAGATAGAATTTTAAAGGTGAAGACAAAGTGACGTATAATTACATAAAGGAAAAAAAATTATCGAAGCAATAACGTCAAGATCGCAGATAATATTACACAAAGAAGAATGAAGCTTTAGAACGAAGGAGGAATATATTACGTTATAAAGAACCGCATAGTTAAGAAAAAGGACGAACAAATTTACGGAGGAAATTTTTCTTGGAAGATATTATTCAGAAAGAAAAAATGTTGAAAAGGAGGACGAAAAGGAAATATTGCCGCATAAAGAAAGGCAAAGAATACGTTACAGAAGTGTCATTCATGTGTCTATTACATTGATCTGTCAAACTAATGCATACGCAAATTTCGCTAGGTTACAACTCGTAGTTTCTTGAATGCGACCGGTCGAACAGCGTCCTTGACTTGTCACATCTTTTTGGTTTTTAGTATATGTATTACCTATTCATTATTAACACGTTCCATAGCCAAAGAAAAGTAAACGCATTGGCAGAATTTCAAATTCCAGTGGGAAAGTACAATAGAATATCTAACGAGAGAACATACAGTACAGAGATGAAGGCAAAGCTTACTGCTTTTTAAGCAGTTGAAATTGTTCCTCGATCTAGCGTTTTTAATCTTTCGAAAATAGCAACGGATATTAAACGAAACAATCGTCATTGGCCATATTAATACCGAAAGTAAATTCAAATATAATTGTACAATTTCTGCTGCTTCAATTTTCAATTTATTCCTTATAAACTTCATTTTAAGGATTATAATATATTGCTTACAACTTTCCCAATGAAAATTTGTAAAAAATAAATACAAGAAAATTCTTAAACGAGTTAACGAAACGTAATAAAGGAACTGACGTATTAAAAGAATTAATACGAACAGACATAATCGCACGAAGGTATCTATTATAATTTCTGAACAGCATCTTTTCTGCCTCTTAATAGACACATCACTGTTTTTTAAATATCTTCTAACTTACCCTCTAATCTGATTCTCTCAAACCTGTCCAACCACTTTCAAAACGAGGACTCAAAACCAATACGTATTACCTTTGTACGATAGCAACCTCTGTCACGCCAGCACATACAATTTTGACAGGAATCACAGATAATCTCTGCGAATTTCTAGCGAAAAAAGCATAGAGATAGACGCGATAGAGAGATATCCTTCCTCAAAAGGGTTGTAATCCCGAAGGCGCTGGTCCAGCGTGCTTAAGCTTGTCCCGCCCATTCGATGTTTTCACATGTTTCTTCAGCTTTTCTTTCTCGGGTTTCTTTCGTCAGGCCGGGGATCTTTCGATTCTTTCGACCTTTCCGCGTCAAAATCCTCACGGCCAGAGGCAAATCCACGAGCGCGACAATATTTTCCAAAGGATTTCACATGCTCAATACGATCGCGCGGAAATCTGACTTGAGTGGATTTGCGCATCCACTGGAGAAAGTTTGCAAAACTTGGCAGGCTGACTTTTAAAAACTCGAAAATGAAGTTGTTTTCAGTACAGATTTGTGAAAGTTTGGTTATAATGTTTACAAACTGTTCCCTATTATCCAGCGTCTCCACTTTCTGAGGCAGCGAATTTGAAGTCCAATCTTCTTTCAAATTTTACAATGTTAAATCACACAAGACGATTAAATGGATAATCGTTAAGGTATAGAGAGGATTCGGAAATACAAATAGTTTACTTTATTTCACACACAACAGCTATACATATATATGTAGAGGATTGATCTTATTAGATATCACGAACTACAGTCTGATCGTTTGTGAGCAATTAATTAATGATATTAATTCGACACAAAGCACAAGTTCGCGGAATAAATACGCGCAGTCTCAAGAAACTCCGTATACACGTCTGATACGTCTGTGTGCTTATACTGCGATCGCTCAACTTCCTCGCTCGTCATTTCGTTTGTTTATTTATATTGGTCGGGGGACAATCGGAAAGTTTGAACTCGACTGCGTTTGACGATTGAAAGTAGCGGCAACATTGTTTTGCTCGGAGTTCATTACTCCTTGCAATACCTGTGACCTGACGGTCATGATACTCCGAAACAAAACAACAACAGGATTTGAACTTGTCCTGCTCGCGTGCCGCTATATGCATTACACTCTGAAGACTTCGATAACCTTCTTGCACGCACTCTTGTTGTCAACCAGACTGTTCTAGAAGCTTCTCACATCTAACAACAGTATTTTGTCTCAACTAAGACCTGGACGTCCTCTGACGCTTACACACACACACTGCCATGTACAGTGTAAATGTATCATCTACCTAACAATAATTACATGTAATACGAAACTCGTTATCGCTATGCAAAACGATTCATTAACACTGATAATCTGTAATTTGCGATTTGAAAATTTCGTTCGATCGCGCAAGAAGATCAGCGCTTCGCTTTATTATCAATTTGTTGTATGTACGTGAAATTGCAGGAGCACGAAATCGGGGAAAAAGGAGGACGAAATGGTGGCGTGGATTTCGCAATTTTGTCAAATACACGCGAAGGACAAAGCGACGTATCATAGACGATTGAAAAGCATAGCTTTTTACAAAAATAAAAGCGGTCGTAAAGTTAACAATTTAACGCCAAATTTTAAGGAAATCGTTAATCCCCGGTTAGATCGGTCGGTTTATTTGACTGTGATTTCAGGGCTTAATAAAGAGACTAATAATTCCGTTCGGCAGTCCATTTTGCGAATTCATCGGGCGTATGTAATAAAGTCGGTAAGTGTTAACGGATATTGCTCGATAATGGGAATCGTAGCATCAAAAGAATTCCTTCGGCGAACGTAACCGCACCGTTTAATTAAGTTTCGTGAGCCAGCCAGGATACAGATAAAGCTTTTCATGGCTCACTAAACGCCACTCAGGATATTACGATTTTGTGCGGCACCGCGCCTAAACGTAGCCGCCGCTTGCCGCGAAACCGCGATCCCTTCAAACACCATTTCCTTTTTTCTTCTTCTTTTTCCTTTGTAGTATGCTGCTCGCATAAAAATCGATATTACGTCGATGAAAAGCCATTCGGTGTAAAATCTATCGAATAATTGGCAAATTTCAGACGATTCAAACGAGAATTACGGTATAAATAATTTCTCATATTATTAACATAAATATTAATATTATTGTCTTTTAGTCTTTCCTCTTAAAAAGTAACAGATGGAAGAATTTCATATTAGTGAAAAGAGTGGGCGACTACGAGTGGTAGAATAGTTTTAAAATTATTTTTATTTATAGTAGCTACAGTTATAGTAGCTACATTTATAGTAGCTACAGTTATAGTAACTGGGTTGTACAACTAACGATGACAAAAATACATATTTAATTAAACAGAAATAAGCGTAATCAAATGCTAAGATCGTTCATAGGTGCTGGAATTAATCGTCGACATAATGAATTTTAAAACTGCTTTTCTAGAAGACCATTTATCTATAGATTATCATATTTTTCGTTCGTAGTTTTCGATTACTAACGTAATGGTATCGAATGTATGTTAAATTGAATTGTCGAACGTGTCGTCGAAGAATCGCGAAGGAAGGGACTAGCTTCGTTCCGACAAGCGAGCAAAATGGCCGACGCGTTGTGCGGAAAGACGAGGGGTCCGGAAAGTGTTTTGGGCAGAACTAAAAGTTCATAACGCGCGATGACATGCTTACTTATGGCGGCGTTGCCTTTGTGCTTTTCGTCGGTACTACCGCCGGCGGAGAATTTGATTAGGCCAATTATGTGGCGCTGATCGAATCTTCACGTGAAATTAGATTAGCCACGATGGTTATTACGACGGTGGGCAAGCTTTTTATCAAGCTCTTCTACGCATATTGTCAGCAAATGATACAGTATTTATTTCTTTTATCTTCGTTAGCGAAGTAGAAATAGAAATTGGCCGTCAGCTGTCATTATTGAACATCATAAGCGACCAGAATACTCGTGTCATTTCCTTATGCACGATAAATGCAAATCGTAGGGAAGATTTCTCCTTGCTTTACGATCCTTTTAGTCGCTGTACTATACTCAAGTAAGTATTAACTTCCACCGCAAAGTCAATATCTCATTATCGTTTTGTAAATACTCTATGTTCTAATACTTTCTTTACTTCGAATCGCTTCCTCGTTCCTGATGCTTTCTCTCGATGAAACTCAAGCAAACACGCGATCTTTTTGCCACTTAACGCGTCCCTCGTGTGGCAAAACGTGGATGAAATGAAATGATAAACAGTCAATTTTGCTCCTTGTCGCTGGTTCTGATTCAGAGATTCTTGCGAACGATCTCACCGTTCTTTGTCTCGCGACGAAAAGAAGGACGAAGAGAAGGCACAATACCTCTTCTTCTTTTCTTCGTATTCACAAATTTTGCTATTCGAAGCTTAGATGCTTACTTTACCACTTTTCCTCAAGAGCAATTCCAAATCGACCACAGCAAGTTCTATCGCTGGCGATGGCAAACATTTTCAAGCTTCGCCTTATCAACGAACAACAAACTACGGACACGCTGCGGTGCAGCGTTTTCCTCGCGCGTTTCAACGCGTTAGAACGCAGGGATGAGGAAGAAAGGGAGCGAGCACGGGGGAAAACGGATGGAAAGAAAAGGGATTTTTCGGGTGGTGTTGCAGCCTGTAACCAGGGTCCTGATGAATGAACCGAAGCTACATGCCGGCCCGCACAGCAGCTGGCTACGCCGCGCTGATTAGACGCGCATCACGCCGCGTTTGTGCATCTTTTGCCAGTGGATACGCACATGTAGGTACCGGCTGCCCTAACCAGGACCCCCG
>NT_177184.1:17464-43316 GCF_000188095.3 Bombus impatiens | reverse complement strand
GCCGCCACTTCATGCCGATCACCAATGATCAGCTCTCGATTTTCCTGAATCAATTCTTCCGCTGTTCACCGTCGGCTCTATTGTCCGGCTCGGCCGTGTTTTCCTCTTTTTCGCTCTGCTTACCGACGATTTTTCAGCATCGGATAGCCTTGCCGAGTCTATTTTTGTTGTTTGGAAGTGCTGCTTTGGGATCTTTGAGGCTTTCAGTTCCGCAGGCGTTCTGCGTCGCTCCTAGGTATAGCAGTTCTGAGTTTTTTCGAGTTTGTTCGAATTATTAATCAGAGCTACTACCGGAAATGTTCTAATTAATGTTCGAAAATAGACCCAAGCAAAGACGAAGCTGTGTTTGAGAAAAATATCAGACATGTAAAAGACATTCGTCAAAAGGAGTTGTTTTGGACTGTAAAATGACAAAGCCTCTGCGAGGATACTTCAACGATGCGAATGAACGATTCAATGACGCGATGGGTGAGTTAGCAGGTTGGTGAAAGGCAATCGTATGTGAAAGAAGGACAATTTTCAGAAAATGTATCTTCATGCAATTAATATTACAATTTACTGAATTTCAGTGTTCCTCTCAGTGACTTTATGTCTGTAGCTTTACTACTCTTTTCTTTCGTTAAAAATTGTTCGTTCTTTTCGGTAAAGAATTCCTCAAGTATATAATTTCAAGACTTCTACTATATTCATAATTGCCTGAATCATACCTGAACCATAACCATACTCGATATGCATAATCAGAATCTAATCGTAGCGATACATTTTCCTCGCAACGAAGCATTCGTACAAACTGTTCCAACCACCCAAAATGTAAGTACAACGCACACGACCCTAATTCTCGCATCCCTTTCGAAAGAAACTCCTGGTTCATGCGAGTCACGAATGATCCTAGGCATCCGATGATCGAACGGTCGACGCGACATCGTTAAGCGTCGTTAAATTCGCAACACCACACGTTCCCATAGCCTCTCCCCCCATGATTCCCCATAATGCAATGCTCGAAAGATTCACTCTCATTCGCGTTGTCCCGGCCACGTTGTAACGGGCAAGCGCGTACCACTGCGAACTATGCATCCCCCACGCGAGATTTGCACGGCTTTCATTGGCTCAGTTAAGTTTGATTAATCTATTCGAGCGTGCCATTGTTCGAAGTATCGCGGCCCACCCTATTGGTCGGCCTGGAGGATCCAGTATGGGTTGCATGGGGAGCCGCATTGCCATTAAGGGGAGCAGCCATGGTGTCCGCGTGAACTGGTTTTGTGTGTTTTTCGCTCTGCCCGTTTTATGCCCGCTTCCACGTCTGCTTAAGCCGACGATGATTTGTGCCCTGCCCCTTTTCCCTCTTCCAAGGGGACACCGCTTCGCGACGCTCGTGCACGATCCTCGTGATACCGCCATCGACATCGAATTAAAGGTACACTGGCTCGTCGAAGTATTTGTACGTTTATGTACCAGCTTACGTAGTAGTTGAGATTTTTCCTTTTCTTTTCATTTTTGGAGGAATTTTCCTGCTACGGACGATTCGGCGATTATCGTCGTAAGGCAGATCTTGTTTTTCACGCATCGCGTGGTTCTTTAACGATAACAAGATATGGTTAGAAAGAGGGATATTAGAGACAGATGTCAAAAGTTGGGATAAATTTGTGGAAAGTTAATGGTATCGTCGATACGAATTTTCTCAGGTTATTGTCCGACTAATTTTCCGCTTTACTACTATTTTTCTTTTTGTCCGACTGAAACGATATTCTTGCACGGTTAATGCATTTTCGTGCCATATTATTCTTCGAGGTACTTAGGTATCTACCATTATCTACTATTTTAAAAATTAGTGAAACGTTATTTCAAATCAACAACGTCGTAAATATGTCTCGTGTGTAGTAGCGCAAAGAATGGGCTAGGCGTGGCGATTTATCCGTATACTTGACGTTCTGCTTATGAGTCGAAATTCTGATAGTATCAACGTTTATAAATAGATCGATCGAAGAATGAAATTATAGGAAATCCCAACTTTCCTAAAATAAAAGATTTTATCCCGTGTCGTTAACTTAGTTCCAGTTCTGCTACGAATCAACTTGAATTTCCTATAAAGTTCTCGGTGACGAAAAATTTGTTAAATATTGCAAGTAATTTATTCTCGATACGACATTCCGTATGCGCATATTTTAATATTATTTACTTGTAAATAGGTGAACTTGCCGTTTATTATACGATAATCAGATTCAATTGGTTTTTAAAACAGCTGAATTATGCAAATGCAGATACGTTTTACTGAAATATAGCAAATGTAATTATCTGTAATATGCCTATATTATGTATGTATATTACTCTTTTAATTCACATTATGAGTTTTTTATTCCGCTTTCTTGTACGTGACTCAGTTATATCGTATGATACTGTAACATCGAGTAGTATACCTGAATTTTAAAATCGTACAATAATTGTATTGCGTAAATAACATTTTGGGGCAAGAATCTTTCCGTATAACATTGTTAATTACACACATAATAATTTATAATCAATGTCCTACTTAAGCATCGATTACAATACGATCAGCTAATGGCGAGCTTAATTACATGCAATTTCGTAGAGTTTTATTTTATGCATTTAACTTCTTTTCTGTCTACCAAAACGCTGAAGCAAAAATTATTATAAATTCTCTAGAGTGATTAAAATGAATGAATTGCCTCACGAAACTATCGATTTCCAATTCTTCAATTGATCTCAACCACAGCCATCTCTAAGACGCCATTAAATAAAAATAAGAATTTGCGAAAATTAATAAATTGAATTTATACAATTTTCGTAATATCGTAGAAAGTATTGCGACAAAATGGAAATCATAGAAGGAACGCAATCGCGTACACGGAGGAATGACGATAACGCCGCCCCTAGTTTTCTTTCGTGAGGGTGCGGCTTAAACTTGGGAGGTCGTCACACCTATCAGCTTTGCCGTTACCGATACATCTGTCCTGGTTACTACGACGAAAAACTCGCTGGAAAGAAACAAGTAACGCTTCTTACGAAAATTGCGACCTTTCCGAGAACTCGTGCCGGAAAATTGCTATTGTGAAAAAAGATCAAAGAGGAAATGCAACTTTTCGTTTATTCTCTTCATAATTCTTTTTATCTGTTTAGGTGAAAAGAGGAAAAATAAGTCAACTCGTACGATTATATATCGTATCATGAATATTTCGTATTTAAAACTTGCTACCTTGATACCTAATTATACTGCGTCGAACTATTTCACGAGAATTCATTAATCGAAAGATCAACGTGTCGTTATTAAACGTAGCAAGAGTGGTTTTATTAAAAAATATTAAGATTTGTCAACATTCTAAAACCTGTACACGCTCACGAATTCGAATTTCAGCTTTCTCAGACCCCACATATCGCTTTTCATCCGGGTCGTGATTCGCCATTGAATGGTCCCCGCCCCATACTCCATCCCCTTTGGGTGTGCCATGGGGTTGCTTAGCCGGCGGTCTCTTTGTATCCCTCCGTTCTCACCCCCATTGGCAATCCTGTTCGACATTCTGTTGGCCAATCTGTTGCTCCAAGATTCTTTGGTATCCTGGTGGCTATAATAAGGTAGGTCAGGGGCGGAGGGGGAATTCTCGTCGGCAAAGGCTCGTTCTAAATCAACCGTGAGAATTCAAAAATGGAAATTTCTGTCCATTTATTTGTATATTCGCTTAAGAGTTGTATTTCTGACGCCTTACTTATAGACCATATAGTACACATTGTTCCAGCAATTCCGTCCAACTTTAAATATCTCCGTTTGTTCGAAGTAGTAACCACGCCTTATAGAAATTATAATTTCATACTTTGAACCTGCTAATGATATTAATATAATCATTTAAAACGATGTACGCTCCTCGCCCAAATATTTTAGACTTGTTCTCGGACAAGTACTTTAAAGCTGACAGAAAATTGGAAGCCGCGAAACATCCTGTTTTCAGTCCTCATCCTATTGCTCGGCTTCGTTTGGTATCGCGTAGGCGCGGCCATTAAATTACATTAAAACGGTCTGCTCCCGATTCGTGCCGATTCGGTCGGCCAGCCCAGCTCTGATCAACTCTCCGTACCAGAGACACTGGCTTTCGGCAATGGGAGATTTCTCTGTGCAGAAGGCGAACCGACGATCGGACGTTCGGCGACAACGAGCAATCAGCCTGCCGTATATCTGTTGCTGCTGTCGCCACGCATTTGTGGCCCATTGTGCCATCGAAGTAGGTGGTCGACCTTCCCGCTTTTTCCCTTCTTCGTACAAAAGGTATCGTACCAGAACTATTCCCTGGGCCCTTGTGACTTTCGACCTGGAACGATACGCCTGTGCACATACTAATTTTTATCGATGCTTGCCTTCCTTGCCATCACTTTTCTCGCGTGTCCTTTTTCCTTCCATTGTTTCACCATTGTTTCACGATTCTGACGTGGGTCGTATCGCGCCGTTTTCCAAGTAATATCCTCACGCTGAAACGTTTGGCGAGTGAATTTTTACCGACATTGTTCGCTATCGCGTGTTTCTAGTCGATTTTTCTTTTTGACAATTAGGAATACACGATATACCAATGTATCTGATATCGTATGATATCGTAATCGCTGCTATTTAAATGAGTTAGTATATCTAGGTAAACGTTAGCTCTAATATTGGTTTATATCTACCGTTATATTGTTGCAGCTTTCTTAGAAAAATAGACTTCCAGATCTGCGCGTTTCCTTGCTAAATCGTTTTTAATTTACAATCTCTTATGACATGTAACGTAAACATTTACGAATGTCAGGTACATCGTATCTCTTCGATAACATCAAACTTACCATTTTACATCTCTTACCATTTAACATCTCACTGTCGGTGAAACGAAGAAGGTGAATAAAGAGGATCAACAATCGCATAATCCTTTTAAATGTTCTTTTATTCCGCAACAATGAATTATACATCGGTAATTATATATAATGAATTACAAGAATATTATGTGCATCGAATAAAATCGTCTTTGTACACAACAACCGCAATTAACTGGCCAATTAAATCATCCAATCGTCGAAGCCGTGGTATCGCTTTCGTGACAGATAATTTCACCTACTGCCTTTTGTTACTTTTAATATTCCATTCTTATTAAATACGTGGCTAGGTGTCTAACGTGTATGTACAAATTTGTCTGTCAAATTCCTCGACGATCTTCCATCACGTTCTAATTCACTGGGTGAAGAAAGGCAATTACAAGGCATCGAATTGCAACGAGGCACTTCGTTCTTTACGAAGACTAATTAATAAATGTTACAAAATATCGGATTTCTAGAAAATTCGCAGCGTTTTAAATTCTCTCGTGTACTTAGCGAAACTGAAAGAATATCGTCTGTTCAAAAATCTATATTTACTCGAATCTCTGTTGAACGATGGAACGTTGAATTCGGACAAATGCTACTTCTACTTGAGACAGTAAGTACAATTAATAATTCCTTATGGCGCTGTGTGAATTGGAAATCACGCGTACCAATATGTTTATATCTTTAAATCTTATTTTATTCCATTAACACTGTACTATTGTATCGTATATCACTACGGTAAATATCAAACGATCTATTTACAAGGATTATCAGTTCGTAAGTTTCAGATTAAGGTAACAACAGTGTAATTTCCTCTCGCGAACGAGTCAATCAAAAATTAGCTGGAATACTCGAAGAATAATTTTAATTCCAACAGTTGATAAATTTTGCTATCGATCTTCGATTAAATTATTGCAAATCATAGCGAACTAAGAGCGTCGCGTTAAATTATTTAGAATAACGTGCCTTTTTCAAAGATTTACTGAGTCTCAAAATGTTGATGGTTGGATCTTGCGAAACAACGAAGGATGAACAGTGAATTCAACTGTACAGGATAATGAGTAGTACCTTATCGGTGATAATAATAAAAATTAACAACAAACTTTATGACTTCTTAGTAACTTGTTCGTCGAACAACTACGTTGTAATATTTCGCAAACGACAAGTCAAGACACACGGTTGTTAGTACTTTTATATAGGTTGTTATTATATTTAAATATTTACTATAAAACATCTTTTAGAATGTAATTTTCAGACATAATTTCTTTTAACAACAAAAACAGCTGAGAATTAGGTTTCATCGTTTGTAAGATGGAAATAAACGTTAACGTCAATTATTCGCGTCATTGCCGAATAAATATGTGCACTTTAAGATATTCCTTCTCGTGTAACATTTTACAAATCTTCTCTCGAAGGAAACGATAACTTGAAACAGCTAAAACGAATTAAGATATCTTAAGATTCAACAGATACTATATATACATTGCGTGTCTAAAAATAGAAAAAGAAAAATAAAAACAATAGAGGCTTACAGCAGCGTTATACTATATACATATTTGCATCGTGGCTGGCGTTAGGATTATAATTTAACATGTCGAAAGAGAGCATTTCGATTTTCCCCCGTGAAACAACGTACAAACGTAATCACTCTACGTGTTAAAGGTCGCCTTTCGTAGATTTCTTCGTTTTACCTCCGCTGTAACGTTGTACATTTTCCATGACGTTACATATTTCGTACGGTAAATTCGAAAATGAAAGATCTAGATTTTCTAGAACTTTCACGTTTTTCTAGAATTTAGTGTAATCTTCTCGAAGGGAGTTACACAGGAAAAAGAATTCGGTTACTGGACTCTCGTTTTTCTCTTTCTGCCATTTGAACTGTTTACCGCGGTTCAGTGAACTCTGCCACAGACCTGCGACTCGATTCCACCCAGATAAGGGTAGCCGCTCTTCGCCTCGCTGGGGCTGTGAGGTGTCACGTGATGGTTTATCCCTGCCGGGGTTGGCACCCCTGAAGACGCACCCTGGACCATGCACGCGCTCATATTGGACGCTGTAGGGCTGACACTGCCGCTCAGGCTACCTAGATTCAAATTGCTGGTAGTGAGATTAGAGGCCAGATTGCTGCTACCGTAGTGAGAGGCGTTGAACAATCTGCAACGAAAAAAGAAACGGAGCTCTGCAATGGATGTTTTCTCGGGTTTGTTCAAGGATAAGGAGAGGCAGAGTTAATCGTCGTAATTACAGTCTCCGACTTCTGTTACATCAGAGAAGGGAAATTTATGTGCGACTGCGTGAGTGTAGCGCTGCTGAAGTTATTTAGTTGAAAAATCGTTTATGTTAGGTATACGTGTAATCAACTTGTACCCTGGTATTATGTACGTCATATAATAAACTTCTCTGGTGCGATCATCAGCTACTCTTGAAGGAAAAAATAAAGGGAAGTGTAACTAACTACATAGCGATACAAATTTGTTTGATTCCTGACATAATATCGATCTTGGTAATTAAAACGATACGTCGTTGTATGAAAGAAGTTTCTATACGAATAAATGTTCGATCGATAGCGAAGAATTTATTATTTCGTTTAAATATCTCTGCAAACCAGAATTGCATTTTGTGAAGCTTCCTCGATGAAGTTTCAATCGAAGAATCCTAAACGTTGCAATTGTTAATCTACTTTCTGCGATTCTGCATCTTTCACAGACATTTTCTGCGTATTTCGAATCGTTATCTCGCACGAACGTATAAACCAATTTTTCGTTTCTTCGATAAGTACCACGTTTTCTACGAGATTAATTAACAAACAAATTAATAGGACCACCTATGATCCGATCTTACATCTACGGTTCGAAGGAGAAACGAACGGAACATGTTAGTTGCCCCAACTATGCGCAGTTTATATTACGGAAGGATTATCTGTACACGTTTAATTTCTCTAAACCTCAAGCATTCCAATTTGCCCTGAAAACGAAACTCCTTCGCAGCATCTGCTGATTACCTGACACTCTGATCGATACGACAAAAAGAAAGAATCTCTCGTCCAATCTTAGAGAGTCATCGGTGGCGTATTAAAGGAATCACGGCCTATAAAGCGCAGATCTACGTGCATCGTGAGTATCCGCGGATGAGATGATCGCGAGAGATGGGGAACGCAGAAGGCAACGAAATTCATACGCATGTTGCGCTGAATGTAAAGCAGGTCGACGACGCGGCGTTCCTGGCGAGCGCAGGCGCGACCGTATCAAAGTATTAAAACTGCGGGGCAGTTTCGCCTGCGCATAACCTCCCGATGAAATTCTCTTTTCGTTTCTCGCGAGTCTCAAAGTAACCGCCGGCCAACTTCTCCCTCGTTTCGCCGTGCAATCAAAGCTCGCTGCTCGTTTGCAAACCGATACCGGGGCAAGGCAGCGAGCTTCACGCTCGCACACGTACGAGTACGAATCGTTTAGGGCGTGTCGAGGCTGCCAACAACCGATTTCAAAACGGAGTAGCGGCCCTTTTGACCGTTTCGGCACAGCAGCACGGTTAAGGACCCTAAAGCGTGCCGATGCTGGAACCATTTAATTCCTCTCTCTCCTTTCTTCTTCCTTTATCCGCGCGCCTTTTTCCTTCGTCGTATTCTCGTCCACCCTTTCTCGTCCTCTTCGTCCTTGCACCTTAATTCCTTCTGGGAAACGGTACAGCGGAAGCTGCACGATTTATCGACCGTCCCCGCGTGCTCTACGAATCTATTTCCCTCTAGCCAACCAACGCTACAAATCATATTCAGCTCTATGGAATTGTTAATGAATTCCAGCGAACTTTAGCTGCAACGAATAATTTACAATCGACGCTCGCTGAAATTAAGGCAGAGGCGAGCGGCTGGAGAATTCGTTTGGCAAAAGGCGTTTACAGATGGGCTGGTTTGAAATTTTTTCACGTTCGGTGAAACATCCTGACATTTCCTTCACACGAGGGTTCTTTACCGGGGAGATACCTTACCGGTGTTCGATTAAACCAACTTCGAATATCTTTATCCGAGCGTAGGTTTCTGTTGTTCGATCGCAGATAGCGAGGAAAGTCGATGCTGTCGTTCTAACAAGAACAGCGAATTCCACTTACTTTACGCCGTATGTTTCAAGTATAATCTTGTTACGTAGAACTGCAGTCTTCTTATAATTAGATCACTGGCGTATAGCAAGATAATAAATATCTAGGAAAAATTAATTTTCACCTATTTATATGAAAAATCGAAAGACTACACGAGTGTAATTATTCCTTGACGTTTCTGCACCAGAGACGGAACATGACTAGAGACTTCGAAATTAATTTGGAATGATTCAGCAGCGATATAGGTGCAATATCCAACGAAAGCAAATTTCAAAATATAAAACATGAAATTGGAAATATCTCTGACTGCTCTAACGATCGCGTTAGCGTTTAATATAATTCCCTTTGTTTTGGCCGCTCCAAAGCTTCCTGTATTTTGAACCATTAATATTCCTCTCGTGCTTCGGCGTCGTTTTGCTCCTCAAACATCCCAATTCCCTGTGAAATTTCATCGGAACGACGCATACGTGCTACTGTCGCATAAAATGCCTGCTGTCCTTCTCCGGCAAAGTCAATTAACCAAAGGCAAAACGCTACTTCATTATATTTCCGATGCTTGGCGTTCGTTTTTAATAACAACGGAGAGAACGGCTGGCACGATGATTATCGCCTGTATAAACGCAAATGGATATCCATAAAACGCGTGCACCTTGAAAGCGGTGCGCCGCGAAATTCAAACGACGATGATATTCAGCTGAATCGAATCGCGTGGCGTAATCTTCTGCCCGATGTGATTTCCGCGATCGCGCGGCTACCACGAGGCCGATAAAACGAATGAAAAATGGTCCGCGGTAATGTCTACGGTGTCGGTGGAATTTCGTAGAGGCAGACCCGAAAATCGTGGCAGTCGAGGTCGAACCGCTTCCGGGGTGAAGCAGAGGCCACGAAGTCCCCCGGTTAAAGCTGGATCATCGGCGAAGATCAAGACCCGCGTTGGATTATTAGCCGGTAGCGTTTCATTACGGGGGCCGAAGAAGCAACATAATTGAGGACCACACAGAAAACGTGTCGGTGGGGTCCCGGCTGCTTCGCCGTGCCGAGCCAACAACTCTCTTTCTCTCCTTCGTCTGCCTTCTTCTCATTCTTCTCTTTTCCTCCTCGGGGAGTCTTTCGTCTCACCTGTTTCATCCACCGCGCGTCGCTTTCTCGTTATTTTCTTTGCTTTTCCCCGCTCGTTCGGCCGATTCTCCTCTTCAGGGATTCCATCGCCCAGAGATTCGTACGGTTCGAAACAGTTCGACGCTCGTCATTTCTTCGTCGTCTGTTTTTAGCTATTCGCGTGGTACGTTACGCTGGTCCACAGTTTCGAATCGTCTTTAATATTCATGACTTTCAAAGCAAATCGGCCAGTAGCGTAGTTCGCTGTTATTTCCTGTCTTTGGTAGCTTCGATGGAGATCAAGCGAATCGTGTATCGTCGCGTTTGTATTTTAAATTTGCAAATAGTAATCATCGTTCATCGATTCGTTTCGTTAAAGTTGGGCGCTACTTTAATACACCATGGGCATCGTAATATTTCGTCTTATCAGACACCTGATTCTTTCATTGAAGTATCTTATCTGATATATCTCCATTTTTCAATATATGGTAAAATATTCCAGTTTAAGAACTGTAATGTTACGCAGATTCTTATGAAACGATGACTGAATACTCGAAACCGTATAAAGAGGAAGAAAGATAGGAAGAAAGATAGGGAAATTTGAAAAGAGATGAATCTAAGGATAAAGAAGGAACGATATGTATTTTGTCAACGATTAATCCATCGATGAAATCTAATCTTTCCGCTGTATAACTACATACCGATTTCAAACATTTGATTCGATACTTGTTCTCTTGTCGAATAAGTACCAAATTTTCGACCAGTAGATTGCACATGACGTGCACGCACGTATAGTAAAAAGGTTGTCGCGGATTTAACCCTTCCTCTTCCTTTTCTCCAGTTTCAGATTCTCAGATTCCGCTTTCAACTTCTCGCTACGCTCTCCGGTTCGCTGTTTCGTTCGTCTTTCTCCTAGGGACTTTCGTCGTTTGCGGTCTGCGCTGCAGCGAATTGGCCTCTGCACTCGGCGTGTAACAGCACGCTGCAGCAGGCGAGCATTTCGCCAACCTGTTATTACGCCACAATGGCTGAATTAATTGTTCGAAACACCCTGTGAGCACAGGCTGCCTTCGCTCTTTCTCCTCACCGAGTATCTCCCGCATTTCTTTCCTTTTTTCTACTAAAGCTTTCCCCTCCGTAAGGCTTGCCCGCTTTAAACGCCCGGGATAATGTATCTCTACCCCGACAACGTGCACTTTGCTTCGACAGTGGACCTCGTGGGGGGTCCTTCTCTGACTTTTAAGCTCCACCGAATTAATATTTTTCCCACTTACGATTATGTTCGAAGCGCGCAGAATTACAAATGGAAAACTTTCTTCTGGCAGTGGAAACGAGACACAGTTGTTAAAAATAGATCCGGAATTCTTACGAGAAGAGAGAAGAGAAGATACGTTTAAAAAGAAGCATCGAAGCTTAACGGGATGGTGGAACTTGGAAAACGAAAGTTCTCTGAGCAAACGATAGTTTAGAAAATGTTTAACGTTAAAATCATCGCCTCTGTTTGCTATCTCGTTTGACTTTGTATTTCGTGTTCCTGACAGGCAATGAATTCTATCAAATTCTATCGGTTCTAACGTTTATCATTCACTGGCTCCTACGTTTTATCGTCTTGTTTAATAAAAGTCTTTGATAAATAGCAACTCACCCGTAATTCTCGGCAGTCGGTCTTGGCCATTGTTGCTGAGCAGCGTAGTAATTCTCGCTATAGTTGTAATGTTGAGGATAACCAGCCGTGGTTGCTGCGGCTGCAGCTACCGATGCTTGGCCATAGCTCTGATAACTTTCAGCACTGCTACCGTAATGTTGAGTTTGAAACGATTGCAAGCTCATTGTGTTGAAGGCGTTCAACTGTTGACTGTTCAACTGCTTGCGAAGTCTGGCTCGTCTGTTACTGAACCATACTTGCACGCGTGCTTCAGTCAAATTTGTTCTGCAACGAAACCGAGAAAGAGATTTTGAGTCGATCGTTTCGTGTAGAAACTACCACGATTCTGCTCGTTTAATCGTAACAATTTGAATCGGTGGTTGGATTTTGTATAAACCAATAAGAACACAGAGTAACATTTATATAGAAAGATAAAAATTCCACGTACTTTTGTGCCAACTCTTCTCTGGTATACACGTCGGGATACTGTGTCCGATGGAAAGCAGCTTCAAGTTGCTCCAGTTGTTCACCAGTGAACGTGGTCCTGCTTCTACGTTGCTTCCTCTTCAAGGCGATTCCTGGCTCGCTCTCTGTGTCCGAGTCATCGCCACTGCTGCCTCCTAAAGTCAGAATGTAAAATAAAAATATTAATTAACAATACGAGAATAATGTCGATCTTTCCTTCGTATCAAACTATTTTCTTCTCGTTCGTCGTAACTTAGTTGAACAAATACCATTGAAACTGCAATTGTATCATTGTTGCACCTGAACCGGAGTAAGAAGTCAATTTTCAATGACCATAGTACATTATACAAAACTATGGTTCCGATCGTGTCAGCTAGATACGTAATGTAAGCTCGAACGATATGTAAAGAATCTTTCCTCCAATAATTTCGACGAAATCCTACGCAGGGCTGAATTATTACTCTCAACCTATTTTTCATCCTACAATCGCGAGGAAAATCTTGTCACCGACCAAACGCTTTGTGCAATATCAAATCATCTTAGAAAAGATCATTCCTGGTATCCAACAGCATAAAGATACTAAAAAACGAATCTCCTATTTTTAAGCAATCAACGAATGAGGAGATAGAAGGAAAAAGTCGTTTGCGTGTGTTATCACGAACGATCGAAAGATTTCTCTCAATCACGATACGTATACGCAGGCGTGATGAAATTAATTATGAAAAGCGGCGTTTTCTGCTGCTTGGCACGCGAAAGAGGAGGAATTGAAAATTCCAGGGAACGCGGCGGACGAAGCCGCGCTCTTATCGACGAAAGGAATCGATGCTAAAGGTCCAAGAGATCCCGGCGAGATGTTACGGAGCACGCTTCTTAATAGCGGCAAGAAGGTCTCCCAGTCCAGCACGTGCTGCACGTCAGATACCGAAGATAGGAAGCGAGTCGTTCACGCCCACAGTTCACACGCCGGACTCGGCAACCCACCATTAAGACCCTCCTGATTACAGCCGTGCCAGCCGAACCTATACTAAACTAAAACACCGGAGAAATTAGGGTCCGCCGCGAAGAAATTAAGTTCTTTGACATGTCCCGTCCCACCCGAGCTAAACGAAAGCCTGTCCAACGTCCACGAGATACTTCCTTTCGTCTGCCCTCGCGAGGCTCCGTACCGGAAACTCTTTCGTCTCTCCAATCGACGTCGAGTTTTACGACAACGTAATTGCGCGCCTCTTCTAACGTTTCTGCCTTTCGTTCTCTGCAGCCTTTCGTTTAACCCTTTCGAGTATCGCCGCTATTGTTTCTAATCTCTATCTTGGAAATGTTGCGAGACGAACGGTTGTGCCGTCAGCTTGAACACGTTGTAAACGCAAGTTTGATTATATTCAACAATTGCGTAGGGTCAGTGGATTCTTGTCGATTTATTCGCCTGGCAACTAAGTGATTGCGGGTTTTGTCATTAGGTGGTAATGAGAAAATCCGCAATCACTTAGTTGCCTATCCAATACATTGAGATAACAGGTGTCAGATAAAGAGACATGCAGAGTGATAGGTGTAAAAAGTGGCACAATTGGATAGAATATTCGATGAGACAAAATAAGGAAACATACGGTAAAATTTGTTCGCACGACGCCCCATTTCCGAGAAAAACGAGTTCCATGATATGACAACTAGACGTAAAACTGGCTGAATTGAACAAGAGTAATCGATAGGAGTTAAATTACACGTGAAAATAAGTAAAAAGCGTGGAATATGAGGCTTGAAAATGAGGCCTTGAACGAAAAATCTTATTTTACATTTACGACTTATTTTCGCACGAATAATAACGCCCTGCCGATTGTTTTCTCGTACCTAGTCTTGGTACTTAGCCAGGTTTAAGTATACTTGGCAAATTTTCAAACTCGATTTTCTCAGAAACGAAGCGTCGTACGAAAGAATTTTATTGCATATTTTCGACTTATTTTTTCACACAGAATCACTCTGTTCCCAATTGTATTCATCACCAGCTACGATCCACCCTTTCTAATCGTTACCAATTGTTCTGTAATTACATTCCAAATGCTGAAGCGTACGAGACGCTGTATATCTATTAATGTCAGTTATTCATGACTAATGATACTGCACTTTGTAACAGAGAGATTGGAACTGCTCATTTTTGCCCAATTTCCTTTAGATTATCGTGGCAATACATCGAAAGTATCGCAATCCAGCAACCTACTCTCCGTAAGTATTTTCTTTAAAAATACCAAATACGTCGTTTTTTAATTTTCGAGAAGATCGAATGCATCGCTTAAATAACAAAGAATTGTTATATAACTATTTTCGTAGAATTAAGACTTTCTTCGGTCTCTTGTGCTGGAAAGAGTTAAGAGGCTACGCGCATCTACACGGATTAAATAAAATCGATCTTCCAAAGAGAAGAGTTTTTTCACTCTTATAATTGTTCGATTTTAAAAATGTCTGTCGAAAGAAAGATCCTCGTTCGAAATATTCCTTAGAAACTTTCCTGTTCCAGTTCCCTAAACTAACGAAGCTACAGTGTCTCAAGTTTGATTAGACGCGCACGTTTAAGTTGAGATCGGAGTTTGCGAACCTTCGAAGATTAATGTTTAAAAAAATTATACGAAAGAATATTTTTTCTGCATTTCGTTAAAGTGATAGGCGAATTAAATCGTGATCGCAGTTTCGTTCGCGTCCGTGCAAAAGTTTTTTTTACATTTTCTTCCCCTTTCGACTCAGACACGGCAATTTATGCGTCGATTCCTGAATTAAGTCGATCGATCGACGGGAACGAACGTCTAAATCAATAGCACCTGCGCGAACGTCAGCTCTCGAATTCATGAAGTTGAACGCCGCGAAGTGTACGGCGGTTTCTTCGAGATTAAAGACCTCGCCGCAGCCGTAAATCCTCGTGACGGTTTGAGCAGAACATCTAACCACTTCTCCAAGCCTTCACGCTTTCCACGGCCAGTCAACGCTCGCTTATACCGTGGTTTGTTTCAACAAATAACGAAAAATATCTTGATCGTTCGTTGTTTACTTAAACAGCATGATTTTTTCATTCGTTTAATGCAACGACGAAGGTTTCCCGCACGAAAATCAAAGCTACGCTTTGAATATACTTCTTTGAATAAAATCGTGTAACTCTTTGCACAGTGTCGCGAAGGATATTACTTTTTCAGCTTTAAATTCTTCTCGTGAGAAAAAGATGCTTTTTGGCCTCTTCTCGATGTTTTCTCCCAACGTACAGCGATAAACGTAATAATAAATGAAATAATAAAATAATCTAATAGTCTGACTCGTTACACGTACAACATCAAAGTTGTACATTTAAAAGATTTGTAAACATAGAGTAAAGAAAACATATAAAATAATAAATCAAAGATCTGGAATTAATGTACGTTATCAAGTTTTACTCGCGTTTCGTTAAACGAAACGAAGATTCGTTGAACTCGACGAAACGATATCGTTACACTACAAAGAGCATGATGAATATCGACAGTATAAAGTCAAACAGAGAACCGCAAAGGGTTAATCGTCCAAAACCGTGTAAACAATTACTGTCGGGGGAAGCAGACAGTTATTATCATTATCCCTGACAGTTTCGCTTGACTACCACTTTAGATCAGCGGAACATCTAAATCAATAGAGTCGGACCCTGTTGTTCCTCGAAGAAAACGGCAGGCTCGCTCTGGTGTTGGCGGTTTGTAAGATTAGAGGCAGCCGGATACGGAGCACGAGAGACCACACGCCGCGTGTGTACACGCTCTACCTTTTCCTCTCCGTGTCCTCTCTTTCTCTGCTCTGGCTCTCACCGATCTTCTGCCTCTTCTTCTTACCTTAACCTCTTCTTCTGCCCGCTATTTTTTGCCTTCGTGCTGCTTTCTAGCTTTCCGTTTTGTACTAACTGCCCGTTTAATTTTTAACGAGGATGAGAATGCTCAGCCGAGTGTTCGAACGTAAGCGCTACGTGGAATTAAACGGGGTAGATATTATTGCTACTTTATAATAGCACTTATAATTTCATATATCAACATAGGAATAGAGAGCAAGTCAAAAATTAGGACCTTGGGTGGGCGTAAAAGTGGATATAAAGTTAATTAGTATCGATGTATCGAGGCAGACATTTTTCATTTTTGTAACTTTAATAAAAAAATTATTTATGGCGCGATGACTAAATTCGACGTTGTTCGTTTCAGTTAAGGGAAGCTCGTTTATTAGAAGACAATTAGAAAATTAGTCGTGAGAAAATATTTCATTGGTAGAAAATTATTATCGTAATTTACAGGGCTTCTAATTCTTGCAAATTTACTGCGTTACAAGTATGCGTATAGAAGAGTGTAATCTGATAGAATAATTTTAATTCCTTTCATTTATCACAGCCAGCAGCGTTAAAATCCTAACTTACGTAACGTTACTTCTTATTATTTTTCATTTCATATATGTATATCTATTTTTCTTTCTATACAAATCTCCGAAAAACCCACAACCGCGATTGAATGTTTCAAAAGACCTCATTGCCCTTACGTCGCGCGAAAGCAGGAATGAAAAGATCCATAAAGATTTTACATCCAATGGGGAGAGTATTCAAAGAGATTCTTTATCCTTCCTGACATTACGTCGACTGCACGTCAACATGGCGATGGATACGATACTCCAGTCTTTTATTTCAATTTTATATCGTATCATCCGCCATAGCGGTTAATTAATTACATTTTTATGCTTCGTAATATCGATGTAAGCCTATAATACACGAATAATACATATAATACATGAATTCTATCATTTATTAAATCATTATTTTAAATGTTAAAGAAAATCTATTAAAAAATCCAACTTCAATGTGTTTCATTTCATTATGTCTAATTATCCACTTTTCTCTCGTTCTAACACTACCAATAGCTAAACCCGTTCCAATGAAAAATCGTCGAATTTCTTATGTCAATAACTGGAATCACGAAGCCATTGCAAAGTTGCTTTTCAAGTAAGCCTGTTAAACGTTTTACAACTTTAATTTTTATTGTTTTTAAATAAATTCGCAAGTGTTACCGAAGCACGGAGAAAAACGTATATGCACAAACTACCGAGGGAAAAAGTATAGTTATTCCGTACAAAAGTAAGGAAAAGGATATCGTAAGTTAAAATACACCCTTCCAACCCTTTCGCCTGTCGTCAAAAAAAGAAAAAAAGAAAGAAAAAATCTTACTTAAGACGATCATTAGCCGCAACAAACAACTAATTTTCTCAAACATTTCCCAAGCAACGCCGTTTATATCCGTAGTAAAATGAGAAGAATCGATTCACGTGATTAAGTATACGCAGAGAGATTATTGCCTGAGAAGGAAGTGCAATTGTAGCTCGCTGGTATAGCAATGCTATTTTCTTCTACGGAGGATATGATCGTGGGAATACAAACTTTACTAAATCATGCAACATTTCACTTAGAAAACGCCTTATAACGCATTCCGGATTCTCGAGCCAGCCGGTACAACGTAATTTGACCGAGGACGAAATGAAGATTTGTGCGCGGCGCGGTGCAAACCGATCAACAGGTAGGCCATCCAGCCGTTCTTACATCGGGCTGCAATTCCCCGGCGTACATCTAATCAAAACTAAATCTTCCCGACAAGGTAATAAACTCGACACATCTACGCACCACGGGACGCCTAATATTTCTTCGCGAGCTTCACCGCCACCAATAAATAAAAAAGAAAGGAACTCCCTTTACGTCCGCCGGCCGGACCTATATTCCCGTTAATCTCCTCTTGCCCTCGAAACTATTCAGTCCTTCGAGCGAGCAAAAGTCTCGCGATGAATAGATTTATTTAAAGAAACGTTGCTGATTTTGTGGAAGAGAAGGTCGGTCGAGTTTTACTCTCGCAGATATTTTTATATCTCCGTCGATATTTTTTCTGAACAATGTTCGTCAAATTCTGCTGCTTTTTTTTTTTTAATATTCCTTTTCTATTTTACACTGTACCCTCTTTGCTTCTAACGCGTACATTTATCAAAATTTTATTTGCTTCTACTTGATCTTTAATCGAGCCGTCCTTCCGCTATGTTGTAGCTTTTTCTAAACAAAATTTGTCAAATTGTGCTCCTTTCTTCGAATATACCTTTTCTCTTTTATATACTTCTTTCGTTGTTTGTAGGCAAAATTTCGTTTGATTATATTTCCTGTATAATCGCGTGGTCTCTTCGTTTCCGAATTGTCAAAAAGTGTTGTCTCCATAGCTGCAGCAGATTGGAGCTGTGTGTATGCAGACAAATAGAAAGTGGATACAGTAACAGAAAGACACAAGAAGTTTCAATAGTGTATCGACTGCTCGTATACGATCCATTATGGTTGTTTGAATATAGAGATACGTATATTCTCGGGGATAATTGTAATGGCCTTTCGTGCCAATACGGATGATCTATAATTAGTAATATCTTTCAGAGTTATTTTATATGGGATCCGAGTATCTTTTACTGTAGTAATAGATCATGAAAAGAGACGATCGTTATATCGTCAGGATAATACGACTCGTTAATTGAAAAAAATAAACTCTATAAGTCTCTCATCAACGATCTAACAGAAGAAATTTTTACTTATTAGTACGAGTGTTGTAGATACACGAGGATTAAGCCTGATACGCTAACTATAAACCATAGATTGCTTCTATATATAATTTCAAGAAGGAATAAATTCTGAAAATATAGTAGTAGCGTCGCTATTAAAAAAGGAGCCGAAGCAGATGAAATTTTTCTCGCCATTGAGATAACGTAATTTGTTACAAGGATCGTCGTAATACCACGAACTACAGCTTTTTTTCAGCCGGTACAAAATGTACGCGGTATTTATCGCTACGGTACCTTAACTCAATTAACGCAGCCGTACGCTGTAATTACGTTTATCGGTCGATTACCTCGAGCGTTTCATTTACGCCGGCCTAATTGTTTACGCGATGTTAAAACAGCGACAATGTTCGCAAATTTACACGCGTCGTACATCTCTATCGATTTCCACGTACAGGTGGTTTTTTCTTTTTTAAATATCGAATTACACGACGATGATCTTAAAGAAAGAAATGGTCTCACCGAGTATTCCGTCAATGGAATGATTTCTTCGAGGATCATCTCCAGGACGAGTCTGATTCGTGGGGCCACGAAGAAGTCTCGAGATACTGGAAACTGACGGCGCTGACGCTTTGTCACAGATACCATCCTGCTGGCAGAACCACGTTGGACCAGTTAGTATACTAATGGAAATTAATCAAACTTCATTTTCTTCCCTTTTACGTCCTCCATCATGTATTCTGAATATTTAACCGAATGTACGATCGCATAATGGCTTTGAATATTCTTCAAGAATTTACTGTGAAATCTTTCAACGGTAGATGATATACGACGAGAAACGTGATATATTAGAAATTGTATAAATAAAGTACATGTCGACTTTCGTTTTATATTTTGAATCACTGTACAGCTAGAATTGTGGTAAAGGGTTTGAAGCTGCGTTGAAACCTCGCACAATCGCAAAATGTTCGATCGGATTCTATTCAAGCAATCTACTTACTACAGCGACTCTTGTGCCAATTCTTAATTACCAGACCAAAACAGGAAATTATAATTAATTATTTTCCCCTCATAAACGAGCAAAATTCCGATTTATTTGAAACGTAGTAGCTTATGTCAATCAACTGTCTCTAATAAATAATCGTTAAAGTAATTCGTCAGGAAAAGAGGAATCACGTCGTTTAATTAACAACCACGACGCGTAATTATAAAAACATTGTCTTATAGACCATAAACATTTTTTCACGGAGCGATCAATAGCGTAAAGACATTATCAACAGACCTTTATCAATTTCTCGCGGATCTCCCAGGTGAATATCCCAGGATTCTGTCTCTTCATATCCTCGATTCTCGCCTCGACTTCCGGTGTCGCGACGCGTGGTTTGCTACCGCCGATCACACCTGGCCTTATCGATCCTGTTTCCTGATATCGATTCAAGATCTTCGACACGCAACCATGAGAAACTCTCAATTGTCTGGAGATCACGCATGGTCTTACACCTGCTGCCGCCATTTCCACGATTTTTAAGCGGATGTGATTCGGCAGTGGACGTCCATTGATAAAAACACCTCCGAGTTGATTCACACGACCTTGTCCTGGAAAAAGGAAAGATGGAAATGCGTAATATACTTGCATTGATACTTGGCGTGAGAACTGGCATGGATGGAACACGCGTTAACCCTGTCACGACTATGAAATCATTTATGGCGTTCAAACGAACCGCTTGTTACAAACCGAGGATGTACGTACGCATTTGATACTGGTATCACGTTACTGAATATTTCCTTCGCTTTTCGGTTTAACGTTAAATTTGTTTGAGCACCGAGAATAGAAAGATGTCTATACAAGTGTACTCTGTCGCAGAAAGTTCGTTAGAGATGAAAGGGTTAATATGCGATAAATTAAGTATGCAATGGGAATGAAACGCGTTAGTTGATCCTAAATTAGGTTTTTCACGAGGTCAGCACAATTTTAAGAAATTCCTATTGTGCAACACATTTGCAGATACGAAACATCTTGAACTGTTTTTGGACGTTCTAATTTTATAGCGTTGACCTGGTCTCCTGAAAGTCTTTTAATCAACTTGTGTACAGCTTTTTTAAACGCTGTTACTAAACTAAATTCTATGGGATTTTCTTCTGAAACGTGCAATTTTTATCAAGATCGAGAAAATCCAAAGTTCTGTGGATAATACAAGCATCTATTTTAGTTGAGATTCTGATGTTACTTACGCGACGATGATGACCGTGCGATGTGAAAAAATGTTCAAATCCCGCAACAGTAGCAACCACGATAAAACGTCCAGATAGTCACCAAAGTCATCATCAACGCTGATTTCAATTTCAGTGATCGAAACACGCGTGCAATTTCATGCAAACCGTATATGCAGTGTAAAAATACTTCTAAATCAATTTGAAAGCGAGAGTCGGTGCAATACGAAAGCTTAAATCTGCGCTGGTATAAAGTGGACATTTTTCGGTTTTATAAAAGTTGTGCAGAAATTTCGGTGTCACGCGAAATGCCACTCAAACGCTAATTACTTGCAATTAGAAACCACTTTAACGAGCCTAATTATAATAACGAAGTGAAACAAGAGAGCAGCAAAATGTAAGCGAAAAAATAAGTAGGAAGGAGCGGCAACCCTTTGAAAAAGTCTTCGAAGGAGGAACTTCGAAAGAGATGCTATTGTCGGTCCTTTTATTAAGCGCATCGTGAAACTCGACGAAGAAAGAACTGCACGTAAGACAGAAATCCATGACTAAGCAAGAGAAGAGTAACGTGTACCTCATACACTATGCGTATGGTTTTGCATATGCAAATATTATGTCTACAGAATATAATATCGATAAAAGATGCTCTAGATTCATCAAGTTTTATAGAAATCAATTAATATTGATATTAAAACAAGCAACATTTTAATATCTTCAACATGTTAATATTAGGACAAGCGATATTTTTAAAATTATGAAAAGGGCAGAATAATGTGTTCTCTGTGTATTCTTTGCACATTGGCTTCGTAATATACAAATCAAAGCAGTTGTAAAACAAGCGATAGGTAAATAACCGTTCGCAACGTTGTGCTCGTCTGATATTTTGAAAAGAATAAAACGTTCAACATCGTACAATAGTAACACCCACATATCTGATTTTGAACAACTTACGGATTCAAAATTATCGAAGATCCTCCATCGATTACCGCACGCAAAGATAAAATTATCAGCGCTTGTAGAAGATTTAGGTTTCTGTAACACTTAATTAATTTCTATCGCGATCCCGTCAATTTGTACATTCGCTGTAAATCTGCATCGAAATAAAAAAAAGAAAAAAATATCGCTGAACCGCAAGAGTGCACGGTGTGCTACCCGCGATATAAACTTTACGACGCGCACAGGTAATTGGATGCGATAAAGAACCATTGTTTCAAACACGTTGCTCGAGGGGGTGTTCTCGCGAGAGAGCTCTCGTAAGTCTTCTCGTATATGACGTCTCATTTCTTAGAGTAATGTTAGACGAAACATTGAACTCTATGCTCTCGCATCTGCTGACACTTTATCGCTATCCACCCCTCCAATTTCAGAAACAAGATTGCGAATGATCAAGTCGACGGTTCGAAATCGCTGGTTTTTGCTCCACGTACATCCACGTACCCTTATTTCGGTTGGTGTAATTCGTAAAAAATAGGCAACACAGCTGACAAACCAATAAAAATGATTTTTATTCCGCTTCAGATTTTCTGTTTTCGCGATCAACAAGAACATGCAGGTATCCTTCGCTAAATTAGACTTCGAACTTTATCGAGGCAGAAACAGGATTATCTTTTGTATTTTCATCACACGTAGCGAATTTGTTCTGTATCTGAGAATTCGTTACGAGATATTTGACCATACCAAGAGCGTAGATCAATCCAGCAAATTAGATGAACAATCGCTAAAAAAGAAATTTTATCTGCCACCTAAAAAAACACCCACTGCAAGAGTTACGTTACAACGACGCGCAGAAACTGCACGTGTAGTTGAAAAGAAACGCAGAAGACCCAATTAATGTCCTAAATAAAGAAACCGCCCGCAATTCGAATGCCGAAGAGATAGGCAATCAGCGGAAGAGAGAGCGAGAGAAAAAGAGATAGTGGAGGCTAACGACTCGCTAAAAATTGATAATCATCGTAGTAATGGGCCTGTCGTTACACGAATCCTTCGTAACACCTGCTACGAAAACTTCTGCTAATTACCACGGCATAACTCAAAAAGATGTACCCCACCATCGTCTCCATCGGCCGTTTTCTGGTGCCGCCAAAGTAGTCCCGTTTCGTCATTCATCAAGTCCGCGAGATTTACATCCCCCTCCCTCCTACTTGGTGGGATCCCGATGGCCCGTAAGGCGCGTAAGGACATATCCACAAGCGCGTGCAACGCACACACCGCGCTCTTAGGCGGATCGTCGCGTACGCACGGCCCTCGGACACCTCTCATGACGTCAGTCAGGCCGCGGGGCCCGACGGGATTACAGGCAAGATCAAAAGGCGCCGACCGCCGCCGCCGACTCGATCTCACTCGCTCTTTCTCTTTTCACGGTCTTCGTCTTTGCCCCACGTTCCTCTGAGTACGCGCGAGGAGAGTCGCGCGGGATCCAAAACGGGCTCGGAGCGAAAGGACCTGGTCACGGGGTGGCCACTTCTTCAGGGTCCCCATGGACTTCGTTGGCGCGACAATATGTGAAATTTTCTGCATAACCCGGTCGATGTGTCCTCCATTGCGAAACACGGTTACAAGTTGCGCACTGGCATGGTAAGAGCAACTTTGTTGCGCACTGGCATGGTAAGTGCAACTTTGTTGCGACCGACTACTCGAATAACTCGCGGTCGGTGATCCGCTATATACGTGGTTGTTGAGAGGATTTAAAGGAAGCTACTATCTGATAGTCGTTACACAGAGGAGGAAATTTCGATGAACGTAATTCTTGGGAATTTTTTAGTCTCGTCGGAAGTCTTCTCGATCTTCGAATCTTTAATTCTTCGACCTTTTTTTGCGGGGATGTAGTATACCTTTTTCGTGGACGAATTATGCGAGGATGTTTAAAAAGCTCAGGGATACACGTAGTTGGAACGTAGCCAGAAATTGATGAAGGGGCACGCGGTCTTGTGATTCGAAGGTATCGACCATATGGTGGACACGCATATTCACTGTATGTGGACACGGGAGGACACGTAGAAAATCTTCGTATAATAGTAATAGGGTAGTAAAGGGATAGTAGTAGTAATAAAAGAAGTAGTAACGTTTTACAAGTAGTAGAACAGCGCGTATACATGTTGGCTAGTGGGAAGGAAGCAAGGTGGATCTTCGTTGATGGTGAGTGGTAATTGGTAGAAATAAGGAAGAGAGGAATATGTCTATGGGTTAATATCGAGGGTCAAAGAGAATTTAAATTGTTGACTCTGTTAGGTTTCAAGAAGACTCTTTTTCGGATAATGAAATTGCAATCGGATTAGTTTTGGGATGTTTTCATTCAGCTTAGGATGATTAGATTCGTGAATGTTAATGTGTAATGACCAATTAAGAAACATTCGTATCAATTAATTTTTATTATAAAATTATAAAATTTATTATAAAAGCAGTACCATATCTTTCAAAGTATGGACGTAAGTTACGTAGTATTACGAAGATGTGATGCTAGTGTCATAGGATTATCGTAAACAGGTCGGTCAGTATATCCTCGTTTATCTTTGAACGAGCAACTTCTCTATCTTTGTTTTTCAACGTATTTCGATCCTCCGATGGAAACTACTTGCTGAAGCATAATCTAGATCTAGAGCAAGAAACGTGTGACGCTCATTAACATGTTTGAGAACTTTGTATCTGGTCGCGGAGCTAAGACCACCCTGTAGAAAAGATAAAAGGGGCCGATCTGTTCGGTATGATGGAGAAAATAATTCCCAGCATGAATTATTGATAACAGGTAATTGATTGTGGGCGATCACGCTAATATCCATGATCGTGCCGATATGAAGCGATAGGGGCTTCCCCGATTTGAATTCGCTCGACGCAACTCGCATGATTAAAATTTACCCTAAGGCTATCGAGTTTCAATGGTGTTGGTATTTGTTAGATATCATTTGACTAGCAGTGGCCATAAAGTATACTTAATTTATCAAATCTCGTGTGCACGAAGTAGACTACGCCTTCTATCATCAATAACGTGAATTTTTCTTTTCGATGTTATTAAACGTTACTTTACTATAGAATTGCAGCTTAGATTGGCAATCCATAAGAAGAATACTATTCCTCCATTACTCTGACATATTTATTGTATCTCCTGAATTCGTTATCCTACATTTCACACATTTATTTCTCCTCTAATTCGTTCTCCAACAGTATTTTTAGATTGCTCTTATTAGTAACATTTATAACACGAGTAAGCAAAGATTCAATTTCTATTCGATGCAAGTATAACTTCGAACGATCGAAAACAAAGGGACAAATATTTCAAGGCCGTAAGGAGCGCGACAAAAATATATATACATAAGAAACATTGAAAAATAATATGTAACACTCGTCTACGATAAAGAATCATCGTTACATGTTCTACGTTATTTGCGGCTGTCTATCGCTGTATTGAAAATGTTAGAATTACGTATGAAAATATAATAACGATCGTATATCGTAACATATTTATTATTTTATAAAATAGCTGTCGTATCTATAAAAAAGTTACTGACCCCTAGAAACCAGAACAAGGAAGTCGATCAACAAACACGAACGTATACAGAACCACGACGATCTAGAAATACAACGATCAAATTAAAATGAAAAGTCCAGCGAAGAATGAAGTAACTAAAATTCACGTGCCAGCTCATCGAACGTATCTCTACGAGGAATAAATCACAGCGAATCAATAAGAACAGCCGGAGCCAGCACTTTAACGAAGCTAACGAACCTAAAATCCATAACGCGGCGCGTTCCGGGCGATTTTTCAGAGCGGCCAAACCCGGCAAAACAAACCGCTCGTTAACCATTCCGAGCTCGGTTGATCAAGAATCAATGACCAATTCCGTTCGTTTCGAATAGCATTCGTAACCGCATGATAAATGACGAATTGCGCAAACAATCGGGACGGGAACGTGTCTCGATCGCTGGTTGCCTGCTCGCCTGGCGGCCCCGATGAAAAGCCAAGGG
>NT_177184.1:0-16786 GCF_000188095.3 Bombus impatiens | reverse complement strand
GATGAAAAGCCAAGGGGAAACGATTTGAGAGCCCAGAAGAAGAGGAGGAAGAGGTGGCCGTGTACCTGAGTGGGAGTATCCGCATGTACCAAGAGGATGCATGTACTTAACGTTCGGTGTGAGTTCCGAGTTGCGAAGGCTTCAATCAACGTGCCGTCGCCCGCGGCCTATCCGATATCAGACATTAGGTACCCACGGCTCTGGCTACGTACTTTAACTCTTTCACGTTCCGACGCCCACGAGCGTGGCCTGCCTCACAGCCGAACTTCTTTCCAGACGTAGCATACGCGTTCACCGAGAAAAGGCGCCGAACGCACGATGTTTAACCCCGAACGCGATGGGTCTGCGTGTATTTCGTGCTTATTCTGGCGAGGCCGATGTATTTTTTCTTATGACCTGTACGAAAGTGGAAACGATCGCACGGTTATTCCAACACTCGCGGAAACTTATTCTGGATACAGGTACCGTTGCAGGGTTCTTCATAAACTGAAAAGTTACAATTAGACAGGCAGATTTTTTAAACATCGTAGGAAACAATATGCAATTTAGTTTTTAAATGTTTGCACGTGTACGGAAAAGTTGAAATCTAACGATTGTCGGGTTCGCTTAAAGTTAAATTGAGAATTTTTCTGTTCTTTGTTTGCAAGTGTTCGTAATACTAAATATTCCTCTGATTATTGGACGAATTTTCTGCAACTAGTAAATTAATTAACTTAAGCACACGAGGGTATTGGAACGAATTTAATAGAATGGAGCTTAATTGATATTTCTACGTCGGTACAGGGGCTTGACTTTGTTTGTTCGATGAAGAAGCTTTTCTATTAACTTTTCCTGTTAAATTTCAGGTTTAATTACCGTTTAATCGTCGTGTTTAATCCGCTCGCTAATTATTTCCCTATTTGCCCGATATCCCATAGACCATACAAATCCCATCGCATGACAACGTCTACCGAAAATGCTACGAATTTTCTGGAGAAGCAAATAACTTGTGCGATTTTTGTAGCAACGATTTAAATGATAAAGTATATTTTTTACATAGACGTGGATTTAAAGATACAATACGATCAGTCTGTGCAAGATCTGGAGAAAGTCTGGTTGAGTTATGTGTTGAAGAATGTGTCAGAGCACGTCGTATAAGGTTTGGTATGTAAGATAAAGATTTATCGTGTTGTATATTTCATTCTGAGGTTACGCTAGATGGAACGAAAAGTATGTTGTAAAAAAATATAAAGTAACTTGTTCCGGGTATTTTTAATTAAATATTCGGTTTCTCATCGCTCGATAAAATGTAATACGTTGCTTTTACCGTGTCGTCGATCTCGGAATTGAAAATAATAGTTGGACCGCGTTATGCTAATTGATATATACTTTACATATTACGTGCAGTCTGAAAATTTTTGCATTTTCTCTCATAAATGTATAACGATCCACAGTTTCCAAACCGAACAATCAAATATACCCGTATTCCTTTGTCTTCTATTTATCATTTAGGGACATTGTATTAATTGTTTAAAAAATCGAGACAGCGAAAGTATATTCTATGAAATACGATTACAGCGCACCCGACGATTAATTCTAGGCAACTTGCTCCATAAAAGACATTTTATTACAATTCGTTGTAAAATATGTAACAGTAGACTTCGTTGTAACGATGAGATTAAAATTCTACGTTTCTTTGAAGAAAGCGTTCAACATTGTAAGAAACGATGGTCAAACGTAAAAAAATTGGCCGTAATCACCTGAGAATGACCCAAATTCAGCCGCCCATGCTCATTAAAATAAAAATAAAATAGATACAAGAATTTTCTGTTTCTCATAATGATAATTGAGCAACCCTGTATAATGGAGACCGCGAATTAAAGTCGTAAACGCGCGTGCGCTTGTTTCACGCGCGTTTATTCGAAACCTTTCATCGTTTCTGATGGGAATCGGTAATGGTCGAAACTTCGTTGGCCCGAATTAATTCACGCTTTCGCGGGGCCGAATTAAACGGTTTGCGTAACTCGAAGATGAAATGCGTCCGAAGAAGGTCACTCGAGGCGTGGAAGGGAAAAAAAAAGGCAAAAGCGTTTAACGGGCGGGGAATAATTCACTCGAAGCGCATCGTAAAACCATTAACATCGGCTGTAAAAGTTCCATCTGCCCTTTGAGAAGCAGCCTCGAAGAGGAGACCGACGTCGATATATGTCGGTATGCGAAACGTCAACTTTAGCCTCGTTTCGATGCATATCGTTTCTGCAATCTTCATTTGCATCGGATTGCTGTGACAATCGCTCTCCAGACGATATTTCGACTATGATTCCATTTATTATTAAGTTTGTTCAAACGTTAGAATTCGCGAATTAATTAATTCATATGCGAGTTATTATCAATCGAAGATGAGGAAGTAACGACAATTTGAGAAGAGAATCGAAATAAGCGTTTACTATGGAAGTTTAAGCTTTGAGAATAATAATTTCAGCAAGGTGATACTTGAAAATGTTGCTGCAGACGATATAGAAAAATGTTAGGTGAACATGAATGTAATTGAAAAGATTGGAAACATCTACGTATTATCATCATACATTACGTCATCGAACACTATAACTTTATAAACTTTAATATGAAATAAAATTGCAAACTCAACGATATTAACGACAGAATAGTTTCGCGAAATTGTTCAACTGGTATAAGAATAATTTCAAATTAAATCGAGCAAGTTATAGAGTCTAAAATTTATAAAATATTAAGCCAGATATTACACGAAATCATAATTCATACATTATGTGATAAAGTGTTTTTGATATCCGTCCCTACCGTTATTGTGTTATCACATAAATTAAGTTTTTACGCATCGGACCATCCGAGATACATACGTGCTGAAAATGATGAATGGTGTCGAATATAACGGTAAGCGACGGCTCTCTTTCGTCGAATTTTGATACTTCCGATTTTTTAAATACACTCATTCGTATATTTTTTTACGTTACACTCGACAACTTATGTTTTGAAAAAAGTTCGACGTTTCGTCGCTGACAAATTTCACGACGCAATGTACCATCTTTTTGTATTATACATGCCAACCTTTGTACCGATTCTTTTTCCAATAGGTGTAAGATTAATAATAGACAACTTATGATAAAAAAAAAGATAGCTAATCAATACGAAATACCTGTAATAAATATTCTCAACGTGAATAATTACAAATACCTATGTAAAACAGTAAACAAAATAATTTGTACTCAATCTTCGTAAATAATATTTATGAAACTTTTTATCAATTTACAAATAGACATTAGAATTTGACATTTTATATCGAACTCTTCTAAAGTAAACTTTAACCATGAAAAAGCAAGTGTCTTAAGATTAAAGATGCATATACAACATAGGAAATTGGATATATTAATCCTTCCTATATGTTCAATACGCAAAGTTGTAACGTAGAATTGAATAATAAATATCGTAATTTAATTTTAATAAATATATCGTAAATACGAGGAGTTTATGTAATTCTAACGAGGAGAATTCCTTCTGTTTTCCTTGACGCCGGACAATCTTCGGTGGCTCGTGTTTAGCGACGGTATCCAATAGAAAACGGCGTCCCATAATGTACATAATACGAATGCTTCTACCAATTTTCTTCAAATAAATTAATAAATTTATACAAGAAAGGATACTAATATCTCCTTAAAATAACACTTAATAAATAATCATTGATATTACAGATAATAAATAACGCCGCGTTGGGATTCTTTTGAGAAGACCAAGAAATAACGCATAGGCCAATTACATAGAGACGATGGAGACGCGAGAACGATCAATTAATTAATTAATCAATACGAAGAATGAAATACTCGGAACAAAATCTCAGTTATCCACGATTTGAAAACACATTTCTCTCCAGATTATCCAACACAAAACCTCTAAACCGTTCTTTAACACTAGAACCACCAGAGCAGTTAAAACGACGAACTCATAGTGTTGCATAAAACTGTAATATATTCGCAGTATGTCTGTTTGAACAATTATTGCTAAAGTGATTTAATCTCCCGCGTTATTTATCTTTGCACGTTCTACTTGCTCCAATTTCTTCGATACAAAATTCTCTATCGCCTAATATTAACATACACGCGAGATCATCTCGTCAAACAAACACACGTACCTTGAAAAGGATATCCAGTGAAATAGGGTGCCATGTTCAGAGTGCTGACTGCCATCTAGCTAATCGTGGTCGTCTTCAGCCGTCCTTGGATCACCAAGCCACCACAAAACGCCAGACGTTATCAATAAACGTAACCGAAATACCGTTTCTCCTTTCGATTCTTTCTCAACTGTCCCTTGCAATCACTTCACACGCAACTTGAACGGAACTTACAATAAAGATACGGCAGGAAAAAAGACGAGCTAGAGAAAAAGGAATTGGAGTAACCTGGTCGCGAAACGATCTGTCTTGTCGAGGATGACCGAAACGGATCTGTTTTGCCGGTTGCGAGTAAAACGATCGTGAGACCTGTTTGCTTCGGGGTCTCGGCTCGAACTGTTCGGCTGCCGATTCGTACGGAGGCTGGCGGCAAAGGAGGCTGAGAATAAAAGAAAGGAAAAGAAAGGCCGAGGTAACACCGAGGGCAAAGAAGGCTCCGCCTTCGTTCAGGGCCCCTGTCGAGGTGGGAACGTCTGGGTCCAAGAGCACCTTGATGGCTCTAGTCGAGCGGTGCATTGGTCACCTCGAAGGTGACCTCCTGAAGGTGGAGGTGGTCTCTTCCATGACTCCGCCCGACTTTCTCCTTTCCTTCGCGAGCGCAGGCCTCTACGGCTTGCTCTCCACGCGTACCTTCACGCTCCTTCGATGTCCGACCGGTGGAGGTAGGATCGGTAGCTAAATGTAATGACGTTTAATCGAACGCGATCGTTTCTCGATAATGTGCTAAAACACAGGGTTACACGAATCAGCTAAGCTTCTACATCTTGAAACTCCACCTTCGAATGATCAAATTTGGGGTACATTGCGAGACAGCTTTAGACTCTAATGTGATAAGCGGTGAGGAAAGAACGAGGGATTATTGGGAGTTTAGGATCAGCGAGAAAAGATATGAGGAATGAGAATATGATTTGAATAATACTATGGTAGGTGCAAGAGCTAGTGAAATAAGGAACAAAATATATCTACCTGTAGATAACGAGGAACAATTTTCATAGGACGTATGGATACTCCAACTTTATTTCTTATTTTCATTTTCATTTTATTTCTTATTTTCTCTTCTTCTTCCATTTGGTGGATTTGATCTTCGTTGGGAAGTTTTGTTCGTTTTCGTAGCGACAGCGACCCTGTTTATCAAAATCAGTACGTTGATCGCGAAACTTGGTAACCCTGATAGAAGCTGCGTCGCGTGATTCGATCAATGGGATCGTGTAAAGTTCAGAGGAATCTATTTCGCACACGTCATAGTCGTTGCTGTGCCTGTGATTCGATTCGCGTCGTTAATTAAAATGAATTGTATTTGACGAGTGATCGTGCGTTTAATTGAATCGCGAAACCCTAGGGATCGATGATGCATCTTCGTGTCGCGTCGAACAAGCGCGACTCATTTTCCATGCTTTAAGGGAATATTTCCATTTAGAAGGGGCGACAAATTATTTTCTTTCCTTGAATATATAGATTGGGGTTAGATTTGTTTTCCTTTCGGTAAATAGAACAACACGAATCGTGGCAATCATTCGTGCTGCGTTTACCGTAAACATGTAAACAGCCTAAATCGGTGCATAAACCTGTTTTTACGTGCCAAACTTTTAGTAAATCAAATGTTACACGGAATAACCTACAGAAATATTTAAATAGGTAACATTAGGTACTAAAGCATTTATATTTATTTTTGTAAGATTTTGTTGCCAAAATGAGACCGGTTAAAAGGGTTTTGAACTACAGAATTGCTTTCTTCTAAGAAACAGAAAATGTTTCCAATCCCATCACGTTCTTCTTTTGTGATCTTCAAACGTAATAGCTTCAATTAATTACATTCGTAGCAGATGTAAAAAAGTAACCAAAGATATAAATTCTTTCAGTCTCTTCAAACATATTTTATATGATACAAAGGCTAGTACAAATTTCAAGAGATCACGTGACATATTTTAATACGTCAATGATCAATCTTCTTCATCCTTTCTTCGGGCGTTAGGTATGTCGAGCTGATTCCCCGCTGCGACAAAGGAATCTTCTCTGATTCGCGTGTAATCACCTTTGAGATTAGCCGAAAAACAAGCTGGAATCGTCTGGACGAGCGTTATAATCCAACACAATAGGGCTTACAGCCGCGTTAAGACACGAACCCTGTGCATTGCCATTACAGCTTTATTTTCTTCGCGTCCTCGTTAATATTTATTGTCAATAGTGACCTGTTAATCACGACCGTAATCCGAGATGCGTAAACATGGACAAACAAGAAAAATACACGAAAGAATCCTGATAACAAGGAAAAACTGCGAAACCGCTGTAGCAAATTACAAAAGTATTTATGATTTTTTAAATAAATATAACATTTTACAGAACTGATCATGGATCTGGATAATTCAGCTCCGATAGTAATTTATAATAATAAAATAAAATCAAGTATATCAGAAGCAAGTTTGCAAAAGAATTAAATCGTAGATACTACGATGCAACGCAATTAATTAAAACAGCACATAAAAATCAACTAACAGTAAGAATACGTAAAACAAACTAAACAGCAACCAAAAAAAGCACATCATTTGTAACCAAGTATGTACATACATACACTTTTAACTTACTATTACCAATCATTTAAATAACCAAGCTCTATATACCAGTAGTTTATAATTACAAAATAAAATACTCCAAACGCTAGAAATAAATCTTTTTTAGAAAAAAAAAGTTCAATTTTTCGTCAACGCATCGCAATTAATTGAATCACGCGGTAAAAATCAGCTGCCGATAAAAACAGGCTAACGAAACAGGCTAAGCAGTAACCAAAACAAAATCGCTTTAACACGTCATCTTCGATCCACGTACACCTATTATCACGTTATCCGCATACTATACGTTATACATACACAGTAACAGTATAGCGGAATCACTATTAATTGCATGGTACAGCGTCGGTATACCGGCTGGACGGTTAAACCGTGATCCGCGAGCGTTTTGAATTCATCTTCCGGAGGATTTAATCCTTCGCAGCTATCGCCTGTTTACAGGGAGCGCAGGATCCACCGCAGGGATAGCACGTGTCGTGATTGTAGTTTATGGGGAGCTGATTGCAGGAGCGTGGGACGGTTGCAAGATTGTGGATGGGCTGAGTCGCCAGGCCTCGTCGCCATTCACCAGTGCACTTACGTATCCAGGCATCGTGTCAGTGTTTCGTTTCGTAATCATTAAGATATGCATTATCCCTCTAATGACGAGCAGCCGTGTGCAACAGCGTGTCCGATCGTGGACTCCGCGCTTCGTTCTTCGCTTCTTCGAGAGGGTACATAAATTTCACGTAAAATGCCTGTACACGAGCCTCCTTCAGTCTCGGCTCTGATTAAAGTGAAACCGTGGCTGCATCTGTCCTATAAATTAATTGGTTCGGCATCATCCCTCGCTTTTGCCCTTTTCAATGTATTCCTGTGTTTCCCGTTTAATGGATTTGCCGAGGAGAACTGCCGAATGTTCGCATTGCTCCCTTAAATCATATTACGCGTCAATTCCTTTCGAGTTACTAGGTTACGCATGATGATGCAAATACATTTGCAGGCCATAAGCATCGCGACACTTATTCGTTATATTTGTCGGAAAAGTCTAATAAATTTTACGTTATAAGGCGCTGTGAGAATAAAGCAACTGGTTTGTAGTAAAATAATTAGGAAACGATAGCAGCGCAGAGTGTTCAACGTTTACTAAATATCAGGTCGTCCGAAAAGTTTCTTTTGTTTCGTAAGGAAATAATGGATGCACATTTTCCGTTTTATATTATTTTGTCGAATCACGTATGATCCATTTTGTTCTATCAAAATAAAGATCACAACGTTCGACAGATTAGGTTTCGTGTTCGTATAAAGATGCATCGTTGTAAAAGACGGGTCTGTAAAAGAAAGACATTTTTCGGACAACCTAATACAATCAGCTTTCCTAATACGTAGATACTAATGGCCACAGGTGTAAATATATATTTTCAATTATTCAATTTTAAATCAAACTCTATACATACAAAATGATTTGGAACTTTCGGAAAGCTACGAATAATACTATTATAGGGGATTCTCGGAACAATCGATATCGAGACAAAAAGACAATTTAGTCGAATGGAAAGCGGTGAGAACGAAACTCTCAGGAGCTAGTTCCATCATCAGCGAACACAGATCATTCAATTTCGAACGCTTGGTCCCAAGAGTGATTCTCAAAGACAGTCTTGAATCTGCGCGTAGATCTAACCTGGCCAGAGGTTTCCAGGTGTCTATAGGCAAAATGATCAATCGGTCTATCGGGAATGATTCACCGGAAGTTCTCAAGAAAATGTCTGGCATCTATATCTTGGAAATTCGTGTAAAACGGGACGACTACAAAGAAACATTTCCAGTGGAATGCGGTTGTAGACGCGTACATATATTTATATAAAAATTCAATATCTTGTTATTTCGTCTAAACTTTAATTTTATACCGAGTAAGCGGAATAACTGACGAATATGGAGTAAGCTTCCGATGTAAGCTCTATTCTATCGTATTTTCCTGAAGCTAGAGAAATTCTCTTTCGATAGAAAACGTAATTAAGTCGTAAACGATTGCAGTAGAAACGTCAGTTGTAAACTTCTATTTCTTCTTCTTTTAATTTATATTTATTTTCCACTCGTAATGCACAAATTCAGCACTTCAAATCCTACGTAGATTCTTTTCCAAAAATATTTGACTAAAACGTTTCAATGCGTACGAAATACGGTTCACCGAAGAGAGTCCCCGAGAAAGTCCTGCTCCTCGTAAAATTAATCGTCATCGAGATCACGCCCACCAGGTCCTCGCGAGCAAATTGTTCCCAACTATAGTCGCGTCAGTAGGAGGGTAAACTGTCTCCACTGTGTGACACCGAGAGACTTGTCAAAATACGTCAATGCATAAGTAATAGTGCCGGTTCTGTCGCTTTTTGAGCCTCGGTCCCAAGAAACGGGAGACGAGTGAGCCGCGCCCCAGCGCGAGAAAAGGGGTGAATGGATGACAATTAGGTGAATCGTCGTCCTCCGGGAATATTTCCACGAGCAGCAGGCCTCGTCTACCATGTGTCCCTTCAAATTCCATGAGATTCCAAATATTTCAGTGAAAAACTGAAACTCTCTGGGGATAGCGACAAACCATCGGTAAATCCCATACAATCGAAGCAACGTTACGAGTCAAATTTTACAAACTACAAATTACAAGTTAATCGGTATTAATAAATTCTAACAAAGAACCATCTGCAAGTGGATATGAAGAATTATGCAAATCATTTTATTGGAATTGCGCTGTCAGAAATCGAACGACGTATTGACACTAATATAGATGTATTTTACCGTTATTACACAGCAATGACTCGTAATGCACCGATGAATAGCTACTTTGGATTCATCATAATATCTGTATACTATTCGTAGTAATTCCATCGAATGGTTTGAAGGATTACGCAGTCTTAACTAGAATAAGAAATTGATGCAACGTGCAATAAGTGAAAAAATATTTTCATTCATCCATAAAGACTATTGCCTCTATCTATGATAGGGTGACCTAAGAAAGGCCAGTAAAAACTCGTGTGTCTCAAGATCTAACACGTATATTCAATAGATGCAGTGAACGAACCACACGTAACATGATCAAAAAAGCGCTGGCAAACGGTTCTGACAGAGCCAATGATTCAACAAAACTATCAGCCGCGACCGGCTACATCGTTGAAGCGGCTCGTTTCGTCATCCTCTTCCCTCTCGAGCAACCTGGCCAGCTAATATCTCAATCGTTAAAGTGGTTTTCGTCGGTGGCTGGGTATCCACCTATGCACCTATATAGCAATAACCTATACTAAAGTATATTACACGAGCGTGGCTCGATAATACGTGGCCATTTTCATTTACCAGTCAGGTAAGCCGCGTATAGGCAGAGGGAACGCGCATTGGCAGCTTCGGAGAGAACTGGTACATCTGTACCACGCGAACAGAGAGAAAAGGAAAAGGATAGAAAGAGAGGCCGGAGTCGTCAGAAAAGCACCGGCCATTACGAGTGTTACAGCGGCGGTTCGCGCGGCGCGTCAAAGAGCGCTCATTAAATGCTGGCAATTAACTGCGGGCCAAGCTCTTGAAGGTTCTCCTCGAGAACGAAGCCAGAGCTTCGTTCTTTTCCTCTTTCTCTCTCGTCGCGTCCGCTTGTGGGTTCTCTCTTATGCACGCGCTTTCCACGTCGAGCCTCGCAGCTGTAAAAGCGACCCACAACTATACGTATACGCAAATCGACCCACACGGTTTAATGCAACCCCCTTGCCAACAAGAACTATCGACATGCGACCCATCTATCACGTAGTTATTTAACGCTGTGCAATTTGACACGATAGAAGAGAGAATTTTTGACGAATCGTAAAACTTCCGTATTTCGAAAGAATTTTCGTATTCCGGGATAAGTTGACGATGGAGTTGTTGGAAATATTAAATATTAAGATATCAGCGTACGGTTCATCTATCATACACGCCAGTGGTGGAAATCTAGCACAGTGTAGCTTATCTTAGGTTCCCGGTGGACTTGCGGTTTAACTTGGTGATCTATCGCGTATGGATGTTAAAATTTAGTCGAGTAGATCTATTTCGTCGGGTTTTTTCATTAGGTTTCCACCGGTTCGATAATAACCATGTTGATAGGAGATATGTATGTATAGGAGAAATTGTGATTAGTTAAATTTATCGTATAGCTAATGTGTGATAGTTGTAGTTTTGCAATTGCTGCTAATAATTACTTTAGTAAACGGAAATTCGTTTGCAAAACTGTGTGAAAGATGGTGCACATATTTCCAACTATGTTCGCGTTTAATTTTGTTGCAAGTTTCGAGCTTAGCCGACGGAAAATGAAAATGGAATTTGTTAATCTTTATATAAGCATTTCCTGGATCAAAATGAAAGTGGGAAGAGAGCCGAAGGTCTAATTTGAGGGACGCGTTTATAAAAGTTCACAAATTAATCTTTTTAATTAGTTTTTTTACGAAATAAAAATTTGATCGAAACGTGGACATACTATGACCATCTAGCGGCAGGGAATGAAGTAATTTCCTCATGACGAAATTAAAAGATCAAACTTTCCTTACAAGCGTAATTTTTGAATTATTTACGGATTAAATAGAAACTTTAACTTTGTAATTGATTAGTTATATACATGTAATTAATGCAGGGTCCTATGGATATAATGGAGCCATCTGGCAGTGAATCAGTAAACACTAACCAGTAGTAAAAGTATCAGTAGTTCATCATAGATGGCGCGACCAGATTATTTTAGTTGATTATATTTATTTATGTACATATATATATATATAGATAAGCATAATACGAAAAGTATTTATTTTATTATAAAGTACCATTGAATTTTGTAACTATATTTCTCGAAAACGCTGATCAATATACATACATATTTATAAAAAAATTACACCATTAATGTTGAAATATTTTCATGTGGCACTGTATGTATAATAATGTATAATATATACGTACATATGTATATACGTAGTTGCTTGACGTTCTATCTGCGAAATACGATATGTTCGGAGATAGATACACTTCCAACATTTGTTGATTCAAACGCGGTCGATTTGCCGCCAGTCGAAACATCCCCTCCCCAGTACGAAAGTTATTGGGCGAAACTGCGAGTCGCGTGGCAGTCGATTATGGAAGCTTGTTGCGTCAAGATGTACGAATTGACATTTCTGATACGTATTCTGTCAATTGCGTATTACACATTTGTACTGCTATCCTGCTGCCTTTATATACTACTACGAGGCATCAGGTTTGTTTTATTACATACGTTTATTATTATAACAAAATCAAGTATTCTTTTGGGTTCTTTTTTATTTTCCCTTGATCGTATTTTGACTGCTACTTATCGATAGTTTATACTTTTTGCGTCTGAATAAGATTTTATATCGTTATTTTTAATGTATTTGATTCTACTTTTGTGTATTTATATTAAATTATTTGTCTTCGATAAATTCGAAATATGGACGAAATATGCAACGAAATATAGAACGACATATCGACGAAAATATGGCGATTATCGATTAATTTGATGGCTTCCGATGATTTGGTAATGTTACCTTCATTTTAATGAAAGCAATCACGTTTGTATTGTCTCTTCATTGAATCATTGAAAATATTTAGTGTACAATTATTTTTTTCATGATACATATATGATATATATAATTAACAATTTCATACTTTTTTGAGAATATGAAGATTTTTAAGATGCAAGACAGGAAAGTTTTAGGATGCAATTAGAAAAGATTATACAAATCGCATTGCTAGATCCAATAATTTCTTTATCGAATAATTTCTTTGTTATAAATGAATTATAAGAATTATTTCATTGTTTTAACCTATATATTCCAAAATATTTTAAAAAATATTTTAAATATTTTAAAAATTTATAAATAATTAAACACAGAAGATTTTCATATTTACAGTAAATATGTTGAATTTTGCTGCATTTCCCGCACAATCTTTTACCGTGACAATATCGGACTTTCTCAATCTTATTAAAATCAGATTTTCATTATTTTACACTTTTCAAGTAATCGACACCGTCTATAAAAACAAATTATAATATTCTACGCTTTGTTACAGGTTTCTTCTAGCCTTCACTCGCTCCATCGAAATCGACGATCCCGAATTGATGATTCCGGCTTGATCACGACTTCCTTCAGCATACAACAATATCGATGATAACGTTCTTCGCATTTAATGGTGAGTCGCATGCATTTTTCTTCCTCTGGTCACTCAATCATGTCGTAGGATGAAAGATCCGAATCAGCACGGGTGATTGGTTGTATAAGTAGAATTTTTGACGAGCATAGTAACCCCGGGTATTTATTATACCCGTGAGTAGTAACATTTTCTGGTCTATATTTTATTTATTAATTCAGGATAGGTTTTCTTGCACAACGCATTTTAATGTATTATTTTATAATTATTATATTACTAGATATAATTAATATATATATATATATATACATATCATTGAAAATTACACAATATATTCAATACAATTATTTATAAAATTAAATTATATTCAGTATTACTATATGTTTATAAAGTCCAAATATCCATATGAATATTGAAATAAACGACAAAATGACTTCGTTTAAGTATTTTGTAGTGAAGAAGTCTGATACCCTCAGACTTCGTTAATATGGAAATTCAATTATGATTAAAGTTATTATAATGCTGATGAAGATTATAAGTAATATTTACTTTAATCCTTTACTTAACGATGGTATGGAACAGTTTTATTATTTAAGTATACACAGTATAATTTCGATAAAAATATGAAATAGAGAAGTATATGTTAAAGTATAACTTTGTCTGCCCGTTATGACGGATATTACCAATTTCACGTGCAGGAAAACACTTCGCGACAGGCTGATTTCAGAATCAAAACGGGTTTTAAACGTTTCTTTGCGTTTTTAAAAATGTGTTTTGATAAAGATATCGCTTGAGGATATTTCGAGTAATAGAGTTCATTTAGAGTCCATTGTTATTTATTCATATAAATATTATTTGCATTGAATCTTAATTTATGTTTAATAAATATGTACATTTTTCATTAATTTCCTTCATTCTAGCATAATAGTTTAATTTTTCATTAAAATAATAAAGTAAAATACAGCATAGAATTATTAAAATTTGAAGTGAAATTAGATTGCAAAATCAAAGAATATTAGCCTGTTAGATACAAAATATAATAAATAGGCTAATCATATTTTTAGCATAGGATTTTCAGGTTTAACCCCTTCCATGTTCATTGTCAGGATCTCACTCACGTGCCCAGGTGCGTCTTGGGTGGGAGGAAGGCAATGGACATGATGAGTAGTCTATAAGCTTAACAATTTTTTTAGCGACTGATGTTGCGTTAGCGTATCGTGCACGACGTATTTTCTACTGAGTGTGTATGTGGTTAGGCTGTGGAATTGGAATTCAATTACCATTGGAAATAACAATGTTAGTAAATGAGTATAGTGGATGTTAATATTAATATTACTAATCTCAGTATTAAACTACAATGATAATTACATCGATTAAAATACGACGACCTATTCCACTCAAATTATTTCTTTAGATGGTGATAGATATACATGATTATATATACAATTATGTGTATTTAATCAAAATTTAAATTTAAATATACTTGAATAATTAAAGTTGGAATATACAGAATATTTTTACGCAATGATCGCTAGCCATCGTCGATCGATTTCAGGAAAATGTACATTAAAGTGTGAAAATTGTATGCCAAACTCCGGTATCGGAGGCGTTCCGGGACGTCTTTCTAGTGTAGGCTCTTGCGTCCAGGTTATGTGTGAGAACCGTGGAGTGAGTGTGTTGGTGTTGTCTGTTTTGCTATTTTTTAAATATAGGGCTAGGTAGGATAGGTAGAATGTTAATTATAAGTAGGTAGGGCCAGGCAGGTTGGCACGGTCTCTGGTCGGGTAGGCGCGATTTCACTTGTCCAGCCTGTTTCAGGAAATTTGATTTGAAAAATCGACGGCAAAGCTGGCATCACGAATGGAGCATACCATTTGTCTTGAGCCTTGCCTACCGATTTTTCGAATATCGCAGTCGTGGTCGCGAGTACGGAGTAGGTTCCGAAACGAACGTTTATTGCTCCAGTACGCACATACGAATGGACAGCGGTGCACGGGGAATAGCATCCGCGGTTTATCTTTTTATTTCATCTAAGTTATTTTTTATTTTGCGATTAGAAAGACTCGAGCTAGATTTAAGTTTATGCTACAAATTATATATTGCATACAACAAATAGCAGCATAGATAACAGCTGAGATATAAAAAATTGTTCTTATCAGTATTATGTCACCTTGTCATTTTTTAATATATTACTTTTCTCACTTTTGCTAACTTTTGTTCAATTATCTCGAGTTAATTGATATTGTTACATTGTTCGTATTATGAAATGTATAAAAAGTTTAGTTTGAGAACATGTATTCCTCTAAGTTCTATGCAAATTAATTTATACGATGCATATATTTGTAAATGACCATGAGCTTTGTTAAACACATTTCTAAAATTACATATACAAACAAATAAAACTACGTTACTACAAAAATTGCATATCGTGATAAGATTGTAGATCTTTATTGTTATACTAATAAAAATGAGAAATAAAATATTCCGAGTATGGAGACACCGTGCTATGGATTGTCAGTGCATTTTCTCCTGTCATATTTCACGACTATTCATTTCATCGGTGCTAACTTCTTCATTCGGTGAATTCAAATTTTCACCAACTAGAAGCGCTTTAATCTCGTGATATGTTTTTCCTTTTGTTTCCGGTACCCATATAAACACCATCACAAATGCCAAGAAGCATGATACAGCATGATATCCAGAACATCGTGTAATTCGCAAACGCTCCTATATTATGGGTAATAGGCTGATTCAGTTCCGACGTGATAATACCAATTATACCATCGAAAATCAGAACGATGACACCAGCAATGCCTTTTAGTTTCGTAGGAAATAAGTCGCATAGGAAAACATTAGGTAATACACCTAAACCAATGTGAAACATTACTTGATACAAAAGTAAATGGATAAGGGGAATCAAAGCGATGGTGGAATCGTCAGACTCTTGTGTATGTGTGTAAAGATAAGCTGATAAAACAACCAATATATAAGACGTCCCCACAATAGATAGAATCAAAAGTTTTCTTCTTCCAATCCAATCCACTATTAACGCGGTTAAATAGGCGGATAAAACGCGGAGAAGCTCGATCCAAATCAACGCGTTGTATCGATCGATAGAGATCGCTTTTCTGCTAATTAAATCTCGCAGGTGCTGCGTGGCAATGAAGTTACCGCTAAGATGTTGTATCAATATCAAGCCAAGCATGATAAACAGAGCTCTCCTGTTGCGTCGTTCTAGTATTGCTCGCAGCTTGTCTAAAAAGGTATATTTAGTTAAATCCATGTATGGCTCAGATGTGTCCGTTGATGCTCGTGAATCCACTCTGGATCGTGAGCTTAAATCGCTTCTCGTTTCTGGGAGTATTTGGCTGGTGGATGGTCCGTGTACTTCGCTTGTGGATGCTTGGTGTATTTCGCTTGTGGATGGTCGGTGTAAGTCGCTTGGGGATTGTGAGTGTAATCCGGGCGCGACGCGCGAGTATTCTACGCGTAATTCGCCCGTGGTTAGTGTGCGTACTTCGCATTTGAATTTTGAATCTACTGAGGATATGGATTGTGAGTGTGAGTCGCTACTGGATGGTAAGTTTAAATCGGACGTGGCTTCTGTGCCTACTACTTCCCGTGTGGGGTCTGAGTGTGTTTCACATATAGATCGTGAGGGTGAATTGCTTTTGTACGATGGGGGTAAATCGCTTCCTGATGGTGGTGGTAAACAACTACTGTACGATGGGGGTAAATCGCTACTCGATGCTGCGGGCAAAATGCTACTGTACGGTGGGGGTAAGTCGCTACATGATGCTGAGGGCAAAGCGCTACTGTACGTTACGGGTAAATCACTTCTGGATTGTGAGTGTAAATCGCTTGTGAATTGTTGGTGTAATCCGTATCTGGCTTCTGCGCGTAGAGC
>NT_177183.1:0-897 GCF_000188095.3 Bombus impatiens | reverse complement strand
ATACCATATAATCTATTACGTTATACCATCATACCATATTAAGTATTACGTTACAGCGTCATAACATATAACGTAAGGCGTTATATCGTTATACCATATAACGTAATACGTCATAAAGTCGTCCCATATAACGTAATACGTTATATCGTCATCCCATATAATGTAATAAGTAATAACGTCATACCATATAATATATTATGTTATATCGTCATACCAAATAACGCAATACGTTATAACGTCATCCCGTATAACGTTATAGGCTATCACGTCATCCGATATAACGGAGTACCTTATAACGCCATATCACATGACGTAATACGTTCTAACGTCATCCCATATAACGTAATACGTTATAACGTCATACGAAATAACGCAATACGTTATAACGTCATCCCATATAACGTAATACGTTATAAAGTCATACCACATAACGCAAGACGTTTTAAATATAACGTAATACGTTATAACGTCATACGAAATAACGCAATACGTTATAACGACATCCCATATAACGTAATACGTTATAAAGTCATACCACATAACGCAAGACGTTTCAACGTCATAACATATAACGTAATACGTTCTAGCGTCATCCCCTATAATGTAATACGTTATAACGTCATACCAAATAACGCAATACGTTGTAACGTCATCCCATATATCGTAATACGTAATAACATCATACCATATAATATGTGTGTCAATCCAGGTGTCAATTTTACGTTACGATAATCTTCAATGTAGCTCCTCAATATATAATATTCCAAAATTTATTGGATGTATAGGATGTACGAACCATGAAATTCTAACGCGAGCAATTGAACGCGCAAATAGAGGTCTGTGACGGGTATGAAGAGAGAGAGAGTGAGGTGCGTTTCGTCCCGGGACTACCGGTGG
>NT_177182.1:0-236 GCF_000188095.3 Bombus impatiens | reverse complement strand
CACCAAAATCGACGAAATCGTCGCGCTTTGTGAGTTATTGTGCTTGAATCGACGCTGAAACGGTTGTGCACTGCATTTGCAGTATAAAATGGTGTTCAACGAGCGCGTAAACTTCGCAATATCTCCAACAAGGAAGAATCGACAGTTAGTTTTTGTCAATATCGACGAAATCTTCGCGAATTACGAGCTATTTTGCTTGTTTCGACGCATAAACGGTAGTGCATTACATTTGCAGC
>NT_177181.1:0-418 GCF_000188095.3 Bombus impatiens | reverse complement strand
CTACAGTTTAAGCGTCGAAACAAGCAAAATAGCTCACAAATCGAAAAGATTTCGTCGCTTTCGATGAAATGTAGCCGTCATTTCCTTCCCGTTGGAGATATTTCGACGTTTGTGCGCTCGTTGAATACAATTCCTTCCCGTTGGAGATATTTCGACATTTAAGAGCTCGTTGGACTCCATTTTACACTGCAAACGCAAAGCACTACCGTTTAAGCGTTGAAACAAGCAAGATAGCTCGCAAATCGCGTAGATTTCGTCGATTTCGAAGAAATCTAGCCGTCATTTCGATGCACTACTGATTAAGCGTTGATAAAAGCAATATAGCTCACAAATCGCGAAGATTTCGTCGATTTCGATGAAATCTGGCCGTGCTTTCCTTCCCGTTGGAAGTATTTCGACGTTTAAGCGCTCGTTGAAC